>NW_014577379.1:4937-8113 GCF_000485595.1 Priapulus caudatus
TTTCGTTACGAAATCAATAATTTCGTTACGAAATCAATAATTTCGTTACGAAATCAATAATTTCGTTACGAAATCAATTCATTCGACACTTGGCGCGCCGGCGCGCCAAGTGTAGCTGATTTTGTAATGAAATAACTCGCAGTAGCTGATTTCGTAACGAAATCACTCGCAGTAGTTGATTTCGTAACGAAATCACTTTGTAGACTTGATTTCGTTACGAAATCAAGTCATGCGACACTTGGCGCGCCGGCGCGCCAAGTGTAGCATGATTTCGTAACGAAATCACTCGCAGTAGCTGATTTCGTCACGAAATCACTCGCAGTAGTTGATTTCGTAACGAAATGACTTTGTAGACTTGATTTCGTTACGAAATCAAGTCAGGCGATACTTGGCGCGCCGGCGCGCCAAGTGTAGCATGATTTCATAACGAAATAACTCGCAGTAGCTGATTTCGTCACGAAATCACTCGCAGTAGCTGATTTCGTAACGAAATGACTTTGTAGACTTGATTTCGTTACGAAATCAATAATTTCGTTACGAAATCAAGTCATGCGACACTTGGCGCGCCGGCGCGCCAAGTGTAGCATGATTTCGTAACGAAATAACTCGCAGTAGCTGATTTCGTCACGAAATCACTCGCAGTAGTTGATTTCGTAACGAAATGACTTTGTAGACTTGATTTCGTAACAAAATCAGTCATGCGACACTTGGCGCCTCATATATTTAAGGCCCGTCTCCACACACGACACGGACGACACGCACGGCACGACACAGCAAAACGCAGCGCCGTTGTGCTTAAAAAAAATACATTGTGATTTCGCGCATTGTGTATGAGCGCATTGTGTTCACTCTGGTTCAGTGATCAGGGGCCGGTTTCACGAAGCGTACTTAACTTAAGTATAATTAAATCACTAATCATACTTAACTTCCCGTAATTATGATTAGTTAATCATACTCAAAAATCTGTTTCACGAAGCGATTTAAGTACATATTTAACTAATCACATAATTAGCCGACTTCAACATGAATAGACTGGTACTCGCTCCCCTCTCGGCTTAGTTACTTGATGGGAATCGAGTAATCGAGGTGGGAGCGAGTACCAGTCTAAAACAAATTGCACGGTATTCAATATGGCGGACCAATACGCCAAAAATATCTTCAAGTTCGGTACATGAAGAGGAATTAATTTGTAACTATAATGATTGAAGTAGTACAGCAAATCTTAGATAATTTAAATTTCCTTGGGAAAAAATTGAAGTAAAATTTCCAATTGGAAAATCTGCAGCGTACCTAATATACTAGTACTACCTACTTCTAAGTTCTAGTACTAGCAACTAATTATGATTAGTGGATTTAATCATGCTCCTGAGTAGAATTAAATATTGTGATTAACTTGATCATGATTAACTTTAATTACGCTTCGTGAAACAGTCACTTCAACTTAAGTACGAGAAGTTAATCATGATTAGTGATTTAATCATGATTAAATACTTAAGTACGCTTCGTGAAACCGGCCCCAGAAATTATGTATGTGCTTGTTGTCCATTGGCTGATGGTAGCGTGAGCAGAACACGTGATAAAAAACAATCGCGTTGATTGGTTCAATTGTCTTTTCGCCGTCACGTCAGCCGGCAAAAGTCAAACTCATTTGACTTTCGCCGTCGCCGTGAAACCCGGCTGGCGCCGTGCCGTGTCAGTGGAGACTGCGCCATAAGATATAATAGACCCGGGGGGGGGTCACTATATATGCCGGTATTACCCCATGTGCGTTCCAATTTTGCGGGTTAGGGGGGTGTTTTTCAACTTCTAAAGCGGGCCCGAGCGGAAGCAAATAGGCCCCCCTTTACAAAGCTAATCCCGCAATAAGCCATCGGGATCGTTCAAGTCAAGCACCGCGCCCGCAGTAGGCCGCCCTCACGGGCCTCCTCCATTCCCTCCACTTCTCTGCAAGACCTCGCAATAGGGGGTAAGGGTCCGGGTAGGACTCTTTCATTGTGTATGCAATAGGGGGTGGGATATTTTCATAGTGTATGCAATAGGGGGTGATATTCTTCAATTGTGTCTGCAATAGAGGGTAGGGTTTTCAGTTCGCACTAGGGGCCTATTATTTTTTAGTGAGAACGCACATTGGGTAATACCGGCATATATAGTGACCCCCCCCCCCGGGATAATAGATTTGAACTTTGCAGGTAGGAGTGAACGACGCCGTTTCCGTGGCGTTCCGTGCCGCGCCGTGTGTGTGAAGACGGGCCTTTACACGATGCGTCCTAGACGCACGTCTAGTCTAGGACGCAATCGTGTAAATAGGCCTTTAAGCATGACCAATTACCTCTGCAGAGTATATCCATATTCATGCTGAAAAATTGGCATCAGCTGGGGGAATAATCCTCAATAATGACAAAGCTCTACGAATTGCCCGGTCTAAATCGCCATTGACCTTGACTTATTCACGCTATCATTTACTCTGACGTAAGAATATTATCTGTTATTGTAGCGTTGGATATACTGTTCCTTGAATTGAGAATAGTAAATTTTACGAGGTTACGCATAATATACATTTCGTCCGTCCAATACCCAGTTTTTAAGGACGTACGAAACGCTGTCTCTCTTATACGTTCTGTTTATAATCTGCATGAAACATGTTTGGCAGTTCTAATGCGAATAACAACAGTTCAGTTATGCTATGACTATAGTTCTATATGGCTTACCGAGATCAACACATGCATGCACAAACCTCTTATTGATGATGACTGGAAATGACGCTTCACGACAAAATCTACCAATCCAGGGTCTGCCCCGATGACCTACTAAACTATGTATGTGATTTTGTGCCTATACATGCATGGGTACATGTACGTTCGTCTGGCTCAATACCCGCAATTTCTAGGTGTGGCGTCACGGTAGTGAGTCGAAAGATTATGTGTACACTCTACGCTGTATACCTCACACAAGAGAGAGAGGGAGAGAGCGCAAGCGAGCGAGCGAGAGAGAGAAAGAGAGAGAGAGAAAGAGAGAAAGAGAGAGAGAGAGAGAGAGAGAGAGAGAGAGAGAGAGAGAGAGACGAGAGAGAGAGAGAGAGAGAGAGAGAGAGAGAGAGAGAGAGAGAGAGAGAGAGAGAGAGAGAGAGAGAGAGAGAGAGAGAGAGAGAGAGAGAGAGAGAGAGAGAGAGAGAGAGA
>NW_014577379.1:8138-11786 GCF_000485595.1 Priapulus caudatus
TATATATATAAATCCTACCTTTTCCCATACGTCATCGCATAGATAATGTTATATACGCAGTTGTACACATAGCTTCTTGGATCAAAGGGTTCGTCAATTTTATCAAGAACCTGCGAAACATCATTGAAGCTGCCGTGGATTCTCTGCACCAACACGTCCTTAGAGGCAAAGTGCCTGAAATCGTGGCACAATAAAAATGAAACGGGGTTGAATTATATCCCACCCTATCAATATTATATTTTTAGAACGAAATTAACGACAAGGAGTATTATGTATTCTTGACGAGCGAACGGGAAAATAATGTTACATTATTTGCGTTGGTGTATATGCTACACATTCATGTTTCTCTCATACGATCACACATCCTTTTACCAAACGTGAACAAAAAGCGTGAATTTTTTGGACTTTTCCACTTTGCTGTTTTGTTTGACAATCAGCGCAGCTCGATAGGAATATGCTAACCAAACGAATAAACGCATTTGATATACGACCAGGCAAACACCGTACTCGACACTAGGAACAGATAGTAACATAGTAAACGTGTTTTGCGATAGAATCGCCACTCACTCACCTGAATGCGCTGTGAGCAAGTTTGCGCTGCAGCTGCCAAGTTGGATTAAACAATCCTCCGGCAATGTCTTTATATCCCTCCGAAAACGTTTCCGCTATCAACAA
The DNA here is from genome assembly GCF_000485595.1 of Priapulus caudatus. Classification (NCBI taxonomy): domain Eukaryota; kingdom Metazoa; phylum Priapulida; class Priapulimorpha; order Priapulimorphida; family Priapulidae; genus Priapulus; species Priapulus caudatus. The sequence continues at coordinate 8,814 of NW_014577379.1, forward strand.
CAGATTTCAAATCACACCAAACACTACGAATAGTGCACACTAAGAGACAAACGCACTTGTGGTCTTTTTGACTTATAAAATAGGAACTATACTATATACTATATACATACTATACTAACTCAACCTGCGCTAGTTTTCATATAGATTATTGAAGCACTTCTTGTTTACCCGTCCAGCTTTTTGAACGTCCAGCAAAGTCATTCTGTTTGGTCACTAGTGCTTCAATCGCGTTATCCATACGATTAATGATGATACAGGGAACGAGACCAAAGTTGAGCCGAATCACAGGTCCATATGTTGATGCCAATTCATGGCAGTATTTGTACAGTGGGGAATAGTAATACGTCTCTGAAATGTAGAAAACCATTTAAAATTATTTAATAACGTTGTGTTATTCCGGCGCAGTACTCCCTCAATTTAACTGGTGCAATTTTAAGGGTACTCTCAGTATTGAAGTAACGTTAACACCAAACGATCTTCATCACAGTTATATGCTAGTCAGGATTGACCGTGATCACACTTTTACTCACGATGAAGGTTTCCTATGATGGGAAGACGCATTGGTCCAGGTGGTAGCCGGTACGTTTTTCTCATCATGAAATACAGTATGACCGTGGCAGTGAAAAGCGTCAGCAACACTCTCCAGTCTCCCAGAAAAAGGAGAAGCCAGCGGACCAGTTTTCCTTCTTGAAGCATTATACTTATAGTTCCTATATAACGAAATACAGGCACATATAATGCTATGATACCACCGTTGATTGCTTTGTTATAGACTGGTACCCTCCTGGGGTAATAACCCCCCTCTAATTTTGCTTCAATAATTTCATTCTGAATCAGGGCCGCACGCAGCAGGGGGGCAGCAGGGGCAGTTGTACCCCTAGAGATTTTCAGAGTATGCCTTTTAATGGGACAAATACTGTACACTTTTAGAAATAAAATAGAAATGTGACAAAAGGTCACGTACACGTACGTGCGTGCGTGTGCACGTACACGTGCGTGCGTGCGTGCATGTGCACGTGTGCGTGCGTGTGTGTGCACGTACACGTGCTTCGTCGTGTGCACTACACGGCGTGCGTGTGTACGTACACGTGCGTGCGTGCGTGCGTGCGTGTGCACGTACACGTGCGTGCGTGCGTGGCGTGCGTGCATGTGCACGTGCGTGCGTGTGTGTGCACGTACACGTGCGTGCGTGTGCACGTACACGTGCGTGCGTGCGTGCGTGCACGTACGCGTGCGTGCGTGTGTACGTACACGGGCGTGCGTGCGTGGCGTGCGTGCTGTGCACGTACACGTGCGTGCGTGTGCATGTAACGGCTAATTACGAACTCGCTTATAACGAAAACAATGCACCAAGCTATAACAAAAGAAGCGTCAAAAGGCGCCGCCTGTCTGTGTAGTATGGTAATTATTTATTTATTTTTAGTTGAGTAGTAATTTATAATATTTTCTCAATAAAATAATGCATGCTGCGGTATGCTGGAAACACCTGCGGAAATTCTCGAGTGGTTTACGGCACCTCGTCAGCTCGTGTAAAGTTACGCAAAGTTTTACGTAAATTTAGCTTGATGAATCGCACCTAAAACGGCCTCGCTTGCGTACGCGAATCGTAGAAAAATTTACTAAATAGCGCGTGTTGATGAATCGCAACTAAGCAACGTCGATTGCGTACACAAGATTTACGCAAAATATTTTGCGTACGCAGCTTGATGATCTACCCCCTGATTCGCACACTTCACGTGCTCATTGCCGCCCCCCCCCCTAAAATAAAATCCTAGCTACGCGCCTGGCGTAGAGTATATAATCTTTCGACTCACTACCGTGACGCCGACACTAGAAATTGCGGTATTGAGCAGCCGAACGTACATGTACCACATGTATAGGCACAAAATCACATACATAGTTTAGTAGGTCATCGGGGCAGACCCTGGATTGGTAGATTTTGTCGTGAACGTCATTTCCAGTCATCCTCAATAAGAGGTTTGTCATGCATGTGTTGATCTCGGTAAGCCATATAGAACTAGTCATAGCATAACTGAACTGTTGTTATTCGCATTAGAACTGCCAAACATGTTTCATGCAGATTATAAACAGAACGTATAAAGAGAGACAGGGCTGCGTACGTCCTTCAAAAACTGGGTATTGGTCGGACGAAAGGTATATAGGAAGGGCACTAGTTCAAAAGAAAGCGATAACCTCGTAACCTCGTAAAATTTACTATCTCTCAATCGAGGAACATTATATCCAACGCTACAATAACAGATGACCATTCTTACGTCAGACTAAATGATAGCATGAATAAGTGAAGGTCAATGGCGATTTAGACCGGATAATTCGTAGAGCTTTGTTATTATTGAGGAGTATGCCCCAAGCTCAGGGGCGGATGCAGGATTTTGTCTAGGGGGGGTGCAGGTGGGAAAGGGCACTTTGAGATTTTGTTAGGGGCAACTTTTCTTGGGAGCACGCGAAGGGGGGGGTCTGGGGCCCTCCCAGAAATTTATGAATTAGACTCCCTCAGATGCGTTTCCTGCGCGAGCAGGGGGGTCTCGGACGCCCTGGACCCCCCCCCCTGTACACGCCCCTGTGCCAGTAGTACTTACTTTTACTAAATTTAGACCAAATGAGTGGGCTCTTAATTGCCAGAGAGAATATAGTAATAGTACTACTAAGTAGTTTTAAGTAAAAAAATGCAAAGATAACATCGAAAACTATTCAGAACAAGGCCGTACGCAGAAAATTTTCTGTAGGGGGGCAAAGGTACTCCCCATGCCCCCTGTGCCCTAAAGTTTCGCAATTTCACATTTCTTTATTTAAAGTGTAATATTTCTTTGATGATTTACGATGTAACCTTTTGTCACATTTCTATTTTATTTCTAAAAGTGTACAGTATTTGTCCCATTAAAAGGCATACTCTGAAAATCTCTAGGGGTACACTCGCCTCTAGCTGCATCTCTCTCAAACACAACAAACGGAGCG
>NW_014577379.1:11796-17574 GCF_000485595.1 Priapulus caudatus
GTGTGCGTGCGTGTGTGTGCACGTACACGTGCGGTGCGTGTGCACGTACACGTGCGTGCGTGCGGTGCATATGCACGTGTGCGTGCGTGTGTGTGCACGTACACGTGCTGTGCGTGTGCACGTACACGGCGTGCGTGTGTACGTACACGTGGTGCGTGCGTGCGTGCGTGTGCACGTACACGTGCGTGCGTGTCTGTGCGTGCGTGCATTCGTGCACGTGCGTGCGTGTGTGTGCACGTACACGTGCGTGCGTGTGCACGTACACGTGCGTGCGTGCGTGCGTGCCACGTACGCGTGTCGCGGCGTGTGTTACGTACACTGTGTGCGTCGCGTGCGTGCGTGTGCATGTACACGGCTAATTACGAACTCGCTTATAACGAAAACAATGCACAAGCTATAACCAAAGAAGCGTCAAAGGCGCCGCCTGTCTGTGTAGTATGGTAATTATTTATTTATTTTTAATTGAGTAGTAATTTATAATATTTTCTCAATAAAATAATGCATGCTGCGGTATGCTGGAAACACCTGCGGAAATTCACGAGTGGTTTACGGCACCTCGTCAGCTCGTGTAAAGTTACGCAAAGGTTTACGTAAATTTAGCTTGATGAATCGCACCTAAAACGGCCTCGCTTGCGTACGCGAATCGTAGAAAAATTTACTAAATAGCCGTGTTGATGAATCGCAACTAAGCAACGTCGATTGCGTACACAAGATTTACGCAAAATATTTTGCGTACGCAGCTTGATGAATCTACCCCCTGATTCGCACACTTCACGTGCTCATTGCCGCCCCCCCCCCTAAATAAAAATCCTAGCTACGCGGCCTGGCGTAGAGTACATATAATCTTTCGACTCACTACCGTGACGCCACACCTAGAAATTGCGGGTATTGAGCCAGCCGAACGTACATGTACCCATGTATAGGCACAAAATCACATACATAGTTTAGTAGGTCATCGGGGCAGACCCTGGATTGGTAGATTTTGTCGTGAAGCGTCATTTCCAGTCATCCTCAATAAGAGGTTTGTGCATGCATGTGTTGATCTCGGTAAGCCATATAGAACTAGTCATAGCATAACTGAACTGTTGTTATTCGCATTAGAACTGCCAAACAAGTTTCATGCAGATTTATAACAGAACGTATAAAGAGACAGGGCCTGCGTACGTCCTTAAAAAACTGGGTATTGATCGGACGAAATGTATATTGTGAATGGCACTAGTTCAAAAGAGAGCGATCACCTCGTAACCTCGGAAAATTTACTTTTCTCAATCCGAGGAACATTATATCCAACGCTACAATAACAGATGACCATTCTTACGTCAGACTAAATGATAGCCATGAATAAGTGAAGGTCAATGGCGATTTAGACCGGATAATTCGTAGAGCTTTGTTATTATGAGGAGTATGCCCAGCTCAGGGGCGGATGCAGGATTTTGTCTAGGGGGGTGCAGGTGGGAAGGGCACTTTGAGATTTTGTTAGGGGCAACTTTTCTTGGAGCACGCGAAGGGGGGGGGGTCTGGGGCCCCCCAGAAATTTATGAAATTAGACTCCCTCAGATGCGTTTCCTGCGCGAGCAGGGGGGGTCGGACCCCTGGACCCCCCCCCCCCCGTACACGCCCCTGTGCCAGTAGTACTTACTTTTACTAAATTTAGACAAATGAGTGGCTCTTAATTGCCAGAGAGAATATAGTAATAGTACTACTAAGTAGTTTTAAGTAAAAAAATGCCAAGATAACATCGAAAACTATTCAGAACAAGGCCGTACGCAGAAAATTTTCTGTAGGGGGGCAAAGGTACTCCCCATGCCCCCTGTGCCCTAAAGTTTCGCAATTTCACATTTCTTTTTTTAAAGTGTATATTTCTTTGATGATTTACGATGTACACACGCACGCACGCACGTGTACGTACACACGCACGCACGCACGCACGTGTACGTGCACACGCACGCACGCACGCGTACGTGCACACACACGCACGTGCACACACACCGCACGTGTACGTGCACACAGACGCACGTGCACACGCACGAACGCGTCTACGTACACACGCACGCACGCACGTGTACGTACACACCACAGGCACTTGAAGCGTTTCATCTGTAAACACATGCCGCCGCCATTGCTGCTGCGCTGCACACTGACACATAAATATATAGTGTGCGTATAATGTGTTATATAATATAGTTATATATGTGTGTTATAAAACACATAATAAATACTCTATATTTATGTGTCAGTGTGCAGCGCAGCAGCAATGGCGGCGGCGTGTGTATACAGATGAAACGCATCAAGTGCCTGTGGTACGTACACGCACGCACGCACGCACGTGTACGTACACACGCACGCACACACGTGTACGTGCCCCTGCTTTCATCAGTGTTGAACGCAATCATACAAACGAAAATGAGGCAACTATCACATCCCCCAGCACTCCTCCCCACAGTTACTCCTCACATCCCCCAGGTACAGCTGTAGACAGAGCTAGAGCCATATGGTTTACATACAAGAGAGGCGTCAGTTTGGTTCCTATGGTATGTGACGCACAGTGATTGGTTTATGTTAGGCACTCTCCTCAACAGCCAGCAGCTACGATGGCGTAGTGGATTTACACTGGAATTCATTCATCAGCTCTTGATATCGTAAAGAACGTGTCTTTAGGTTAGCTGTGGCTTGATATGATAAGAAGGAATAATGAGTGATGATACATACGTGTGTTTATCCTGTTTACTCGTCCTAACGTTACAACGCAATTAACACGTTTAATTAACTTAATTAGCCTCCGCCAACAAGCTGTATTCGCGCGACCTTTGTAGCGAGCCGCACGACTGTTCTCTTGTGGATTGTCCATTTGTGACCCATATATTGTTATGTTTCTAAAAAGGTCTGCGCAGCGACTTAATTAACGTAGTTTGTGGTGGGTAAAATTAACGTTGTTAAATTAGTCTACTAACTCATTTTCATCTATAATAATAACCGTAGATCTGTTACATCGAATAGTTCCCGACCGCGAAAATAACAACACGCCAATAATTCATACCGAATAATACCGAATAATTCATAATTCACCGACGGCGAAATTAACCACCTGCGAAATTGCCCGTCAAGTCTGAATTCGCGAAAATATATGTACGCGAAAAATATGGCGTATACAGTAATTTCGCAGTTGAACTTAATCCAATTTATAAAAATAAAAATGACTTGTCATCACGATAACGCTATATACTCATGTCATGCATTCATTTTGCCATCACCGAAGTAGCTTGTTTAACAGAAGAGTTATTGTTTATTAACGAAATAGTGTTTCTTGCACATAGATTGCGATATGCACATTTAAAGCCTGTTCTTTATAACAACCCTAAATGGTTTGGTGTCCATTCCGATTGCAGAAATCTTCGGTTCCACGTCAGTAACTTCCCCTGGTGGCTCATTCCAGCTGTATCGCTGTAGGAAACATGCAAAGAGCACAAACAGGTCTATCTTAGCAATGGACTCTCCAACGCAAACACGTCTCCCGGCAGAGAACGGGAGGAAGCTAGGCATCTTGGTCCTGATGGAGCCATGCTCGTCAAGAAACCGTGTTGGATCAAACTTCTCAGGATCAGTCCAGTACGCTGGATCGTGATGGAGTCCGTACAGGTTGAACATCACCATCGTGTCTTTTGGGACGTCATAACCACCTATATGTGCATGATAATTATATAATCGTAACTGACGAATTCTAACACCTTCATCTATGCTAGATACTTTGGTAGTCCACAAAATATGCGTGACTCCAAAAGAAATACGCCACTTACAAAAGATTAAACCACGTTTTGATTATTAATGTTTCCGCAATCCACGTATTATATAGGTTGTCACAGTAGCGACAAAATTTGACAACACTGCCAACGTTATTTCGTGAAAAGGAAATTAAAAACGGCAAAACGTGCAAACGGCTAACTTATTTACAAAATAGCTGCATAACGTGTTTATCATCTATCAGATAGCTTGGGCTGATAGAAATGCAACCATTTACGCCGGTTACCTTAGTAATTATATAGAATAAATGGCTTACCAACTGTCGTGTCTATGGTCGCGCAGTGAGGTAGGGCAATAGGGGCAGGTAGTCGATGTCGCATGACCTCATGCAGGATGGCGTCGCAGTATGGCAGATTTTGTTTGTCGTGAAAGTTAACTAGACGATCTTGACCTACAAGTATAGCATCAGCGTTCAATGACCTGATAAATGCCTATCGCACAATTTTAAAATGCATTGCTCACATCTTAATCACAAAAAGTAATCTAAAATAATACCTTAGGCTATCAATAAAAATGATAGCTCATGTCTATAAATTGATATTTGTCTTCTTCGATATAAAATTATCATCAATCGAGTTCAAACTAGACATACCAATGACATTGTCGATTTCCTCTTGCCCCTTTTTCTGAATCTCTGGGTGCGCCATCATGAACTTTATGGTCCACAGTAATGTAACTGATGTTGTATCCGTCCCAGCTTAGTGATGAAACGTATAAAATTAATGTAGTCACCGCATTTCATCGTGACAAAACAAATCTAGTATGTAAAATATGTATTTACGGGGAAATTCCATAATTGTAAGCAATATTGAGTTATTTTTAGTGTGGAATCTCGGTTTTATGGGATTTATAATTAATATCGATAGCCCATTTACATTTGGTTTACCAAATGACAGGTTCGCTATGACCCGAATTATGACCCGAATTAGGACCCGAATTAGGACCCGAATTAAGGAAATCTAACGGGGTTCAGTATTTTTTCATGTTTATTTTAAGGTACTGTTACGCTTGTTTTTTTTTTAGAAATACAAATAATTAATACAAGTTTTCATTTTTGTATGCCATTTAATTAGAATAAGGAAGTAATGAGTATAGGTGATTTAATAACCAGATTATTGTTCTGTAAAATGAGATGTGACCATTAGAGTATACTCGGGTTTTCGTAAAGTAGGTTCGTGTTACTCTTACGTACCTCCAAATATGTCAATCAATGTCTGCACAATATGGGTTTCAGTAAGGATATCACGTTCTTCTTCCGGCATATCCTGATGCGCAAGAATTAGGTCATCACACAGATCTCGAATGTCATCTAAGAAAATTAAGCAATTTATTAGACATGGGTGATTCCACACTAATACCGCCTGTAGGCGCACCTATTTATATATAATAGACACTGAATCGTGATTTACTGGCATCACTAGAAATGTTTCTGCGCTTTATTCTGAACGTAGCAAACATCCGAATAGCTTACTGCGTGTAAACGTGATATATTTGTGATGCTGATACTCTCCCCGTCATCTCTAATAGATATGTTCCTGCGCTTGATTCCAAACATAGCAAATGTCCAGACAGCTTACTGCGTGTAAACGTGTCTTTGTGATGCTGATATTCTTCCCGCCCTCTCTTTATAAACTCGTCAGACAGTTCCATAAAGCGTTTCTGTGAGGTGGTCCGCGGGAAGTATTTCAGAGCGCTGATATAGTCTGGTGCAAAGCCACCGCTCATAATCTCGTTCAGTTCATTCATGGACGATATAATCTTAGTAAAATCGGGATCATCTATAGAAAAACTGAACAAAATTGCGAATTAAATAAACTACAGCTGATCTCTGTGGGCTAAATTTAATAATACCCATAATTTGTCTTAGGTGAGGCATGCAATAACATAGGTAACAACATTCATAAAATTGTCATGGATATTAATAGAACACACACACACACACACACACACACACACACACACACACACACACACACACAC
>NW_014577379.1:20084-29140 GCF_000485595.1 Priapulus caudatus
GTAAGGTTGAGTGTATAGCTGAGAGGGTCTATGTCCCCGGGGTACTGCCCGAAACGTACCCTGGGTACGGTCCGGGATACCGAAACGTACCTTGGTACTATCTAATATGCCGACCGTACCTCGCCTACTCCACTAACGAGTCTATGGAGTTGCCTACTCCCTAACCGCTAACCATAACCTAACCCTAATTCTAACTCTAACCATATCAAATAAGTGACCAGGGTACGTTCCGAGTATACCGGAGTGACCGTACCCAGGATACGTTCCGGCAGTCCCTGGGGGAGATAGACTCTATGACGTTAGGGCTGGTATGTATATAGTATATAGTATTGTTCCTATTTTATAAAGTCAAAAAGACCACAAGTGCGTTTGTCTCTTAGTGTGTACTATTCGCAGTGTTTGTGTGATTTGAAATCTGTTGTTGATAGCGGAAACGTTTTCGGAGGGATATAAAAGACATTGCCGTAGGATTGTTTAATCCAGCGTGGCAGCTGCAGCGCAAACTTTGCTCACAGCGCATTCAGGTGAGTGAGTGGCGATTCTATCGCAAAACACGTTTTACTATGTTATTATCTGTTCCTATAGTGTCGAGTACGTGTTTGCCTGGTCGTATATCAAATGCGTTTATTCGTTTGGTTAGCATATTCCTATCGAGCTGCGCTGATTGTCAAACAAACAGCAATTTGAAAGTGGAAAAGTCCAAAAAAATCACGCTTTTTTGTTCACGTTTGGTAAAAGGATGTGTGATCGTATATGAGTGAAACATGAATGTGTAGCATATACACCAAAAGCAAATTATGTAGCATTATTTTCCCGTTCGCTCGTCAATAATACATAATACTCCTTGTCGTTAATTTCGTTCTAAAAAATATAATAGGCCCTATTGATAGGGTGGGAGATAATTCAACCCCGTTTCATTTTTATTGTGCCACGATTTCAGGCACTTTGCCTCTAAGGACGTGTTGGTGCAGAGAATCCACGGCAGCTTCAATGATGTTTCGCAGGTTTTGATAAAATTGACGAACCCTTTGATCCAAGAAGCTATGTGTACAACTGCGTATATAACATTATCTATGCGATGACGTATGGGAAAAGGTAGAATTTATATATATATATATACATATTTATTTATTTATATTTATTTATTTATATTTATATATACATATATTATATCAAGAGCAGATAAAGAAGGACCTTCTTTATCTGCTCTTGATTATATGTGCGTGCGTCATTGCGTGCGTGCGTGCGTGCGTGCGTGTGGGTGCGTGTGCGTGCGTGTGCGTGTGCGTGTGCGTGTGCGTGTGCGTGTGCGTGTGCGCGTGTGTGTTGTGTGTGTGTGTGTGTGTGTGTGTGTGTGTGTATCGTGTGTAAATATTATGTAAATATTTGCTTTCGCTAGACCCTGCGCTCGGAAGATATCAAAGATCAGTTCTACCAATATATATTATTCTTTTTATCGCTATTAGAGAAGACATCTCTCTCCGTCGACAAACATTAGGGAATAATATCTCTGGGACGGTGATCGTCATCTTCCTTCCTTAGACCCGCTAGTCGTAACTGATGTGTTTTTTACGTCACGAAGTTCGCAAGTGCATGTGCCAGCGTAGAAAAACTACTAGCAGGTCAAGGATTTATGGCCCATGTAGGGCTACATTACTGCGACTAAAATGTAAGAAATGTCCGTGTTTCACTGCTGTTTCCATCTCCATTATATCAAGTCATTATTGATATTCCATCTTATCATATCAAGCCATAGCTAACCTAAAGACACGTTCTTTACGATATCAAGAGCTGATGATACATGTTATATTAGGTCTTGATGATATATAGCTAGAGGCTGTGTTATCCTGTTCACTCGTCCTAACGTTACAACGCAATTAACACGTTTAATTAACTTAATTAGCTTTCGCCAACAAGCTGTATTCGCGCGACCTTTGTAGCGAGCCGTACGGCTGTTCTCTTGTGGATTGTCCATTTGTGAGCCATATATTGTTATGTTTCTAAAAAGGTACGTGCAGCAACTTAATTAACGTAGTTTCTGGTGGGTAAAATTAACGTTGTTAAATTAGTCTACTAACTCATTTTCATCTATAATAATAACCGTAGATCTGTTACGAATCTGTTCCGTATCGAATAGTTCCCGACCGCGAAAATAACAACACGCGAATAATTCATACCGAATAATACCGAATAATTCATAATTCACCGACAGCGAAATTAACCACCTGCGAAATTGTCCGTCAAGTCTGAATTTGCGAAAATGCATGTACGCGAAAAATATGGCGTATAGGGCCTACAGTAATCTCGAAGTTGAACTTAATCCAATTTATAAAAATGAAAATAACTTGTCATCACGATAACGCTATACTCATGGCATGCATTCATTTTGCCATCCCTGAAGTAGCTTGTTTAACAGAAGAGTTATTGCATGTTTATTAAATTTATAACGAAATAGTGTTTCTTGCACATAGATTGCGACATGTACATTTAAAGCCTGTTCTTTATAACAACCCTAAATGGTTTGATGTCCATTCCGATCGCAGAAATCTTCGGTTCCACGTCAGTAACTTCCCCTGGTAGTTCATTCCAGCTGTATCGCTGTAGGAAACATGCGAAGAGCACAAACAGATCTATCTTAGCAATGGACTCTCCAACGCAAACACGTCTCCCGGCAGAGAACGGGAGGAAGCTAGGCATCTTGGGCCTGATGGAGCCATGCTCGTCAAGAAACCGTGTTGGATCAAACTTCTCAGGATCAGTCCAGTATGCTGGATCGTGATGGAGTCCGTACAGGTTAAACATCACCATCGTGTCTTTTGGGACGTCATAACCACCTATATGTGCATGATAATTATATAATTGTAACTGACGAATTCTAACACCTTCATCGATGCTAGCTACTTTAGTAGTCCACAAAATATGCGTGACTCCAAAAGAAAGATGCTACTTACAATAGAGTAAACCACGTTTTGATTATTAATGTTCCCGCAATCCACGCATTATGTAGGTTGTCACAGTTGCTACAAAATTTGACAACACTGCCTACGTTATTTCGTGAAATGAAAATTAAAACCGGCAAGACATGTAAAAGGCTAACTTATTTACAAAATAGCTGCATAATGTGTGATATCATCCATCAGATAGCTTGGGCTGACAGAATTGCAATAATTTACACCGGTTACCTTAGTAATTATATAGAATAAATTGCTTACCAACTGTCGTGTCTATGGTCGCGCAGTGAGGTAGGGCAATAGGGGCAGGTAGTCGATGTCGCATGACCTCATGCAGGATGGCGTCGCAGTATGGCAGATTATTTGTTTGACAATCAGCGCAGCTCGATAGGAATATGCTAACCAAACGAATAAACGCATTTGATATACGACCAGGCAAACACCGTACTCGACACTATAGGAACAGATAATAACATAGTAAACGTGTTTTGCGATAGAATCGCCACTCACTCACCTGAATGCGCTGTGAGCAAGTTTGCGCTGCAGCTGCCACGCTGGATTAAACAATCCTACGGCAATGTCTTTATATCCCTCCGAAAACGTTTCCGCTATCAACAACAGATTTCAAATCACATCAAACACTGCGAATAGTACACACTAAGAGACAAACGCACTTGTGGTCTTTTTGACTTATAAAATAGGAACAATACTATATACTATATACATACCAGCCCTAACGCTCATAGAGTCTATCTCCCCCAGGGTACTGCCGGAACGTATCCTGGGTACGGTCACTCCGGTATACTGGAACGTACCTGGTCACTATTTGATATGGTTAGAGTTAGAATTAGGGTTAGAGTTATGGTTAGGGTTAGGGAGTAGGCAACTCCATAGACTCGTTAGTGGAGTAGGCGAGGTACGGTCCGGCATATTAGATAGTACCAAGGTACGTTTCGGTATCCCGGACCGTACCCAGGGTACGTTTCGGCAGTACCCCGGGGGACATAGACCCTCTCAGCTATACTAACTCAACCTACGCTAGTTTTCATATAGATTATTGAGGAACTTCTTGGTTACCCGTCCAGCTTTTTGGGCGTCCAGCAAAGTCATTCTGTTTGGTCACTAGTGCTTCAATGGCTTTATCCATACGATTAATGATGACACAGGGAACGAGACCAAAGTTGAGCCGAATCACAGGTCCATATGTGGATGCCAATTCATGGCAGTATTTGTACAGTGGGGAATAGTAATACGTCTCTGAAATGTAGAAAACCATTTAAAATTATTTAATAACGTTGTCTTAAGATCGCGCCGCCCGCTCGCTGACTCGACGCGCTATCGATCGCGCTGCGCAGACTGGCTACACACACACACACGAACACACACACGAACACACACACAAACACACACACAAGACCGATTAGGTAACAACATTCATAAAAATGTCATGGCTATTAATAGAACACACACACACACACGCGCGCGCGCACACGCACACGCACACGCACACGCACCCACACGCACGCACGCACGCACGCACGCACGCGCCCACACACACACATATAGTCCATCAGCCCCGGTCCAAAATTTTGGTCACCGGTATCAAATCAGGGGCAGAATGCTTATAGTGAATTTTGAGAAGGTATACAAAACGTGTGATAGCATTGTGGGGGTGGCAGCTTTCTGTCAGTTTTCTCCCTTTTTGTAAAATGGCCGCCAAAATGCTAACTAAGCTATACATCATGTTCTAGAGCAGCTAGGATAATGATTTTGGTGTCTATGACCAGGTATTATGAGTCGTAGATTTTATTTCTGTCTTTACCTAAAACATTGAACACACATTTGATAAAAATAAATCAAAGATGGCCGCCAAAATGCAAAATGGCCACCAAAATTGCTGTTTTCAAGTTCGTATAGCAGTTAGAACAGTAATTTGTGTCTATTATTTCAACTAGTCAAAGATTCTTTATTCACCTAAACCAATAAAGCCTTCATATAATAATGCAATCCAAGACACAAAAGCGGCTGTAACAAGTGTCCAACTACAGTCAAATGTACATGATGAGTCTAATACTCATCATTACTGTCCAGTTCATTGTCATCCACATCGTCGTTCTCGTTCGTGCTTTCCCCATCATCTGGTGACCGATTATTGCAGTCGGACAGTCTGCACATATCAGTGCACTTAAGTTCATTTGCCAGACAGACACAATTTGGCAGTGTACACTTACCTAGAAATTTGCAGGCCAGTAGGGCCAAGATAGCCTCAGGTGCTAGCTGACCATCCATCCAATCCACAACCATTGATTGCTCAGTTCCATCCATTACAATTTTCCACCCTCTGCCAAGGGGACTTGGTACACCTGGATCTTGTTCGAGACATCTTCTCCATATTCCAGCCTGGTAGTTTGCCCTTTGTGCGTGTTTGACTAAGCAGTCCCTGCAGGGTGGAAGCTGATGACTCTCTATCTCACCTTTCTTGACACAGAACAAGTGGTACCTGATATCATTGACCTTGGTAAATTCTGCTTTGGGACCATAGAGGAGACATGTGAAACACTCTAGTTTGTTTATCAGTTCTGAAGAGAGGTCCCATTCCTGGCCCAACTCCGCAAATGTGTTCCTAATTTCCTTGTTGATGGTCAATAATTTTAGAGCACTTGCCTTCCCTTTACCTGCGAAAGCACTGGTAGTATCACATACAGTGTATGAATGCATTCCAATAAGAGCTCTGCAGACATCTATGCCGACAGTGGCCGCGACTTTTCCTATGTAAACTAATCTAGTTCTAGTTCTTGCTCCACATTTCTGGAATAACGGGGCTCCTATCTGGTCATGAAATGCCAAACACATGATAAAGACATCTGTATCCTCTGAGAATATCACTACAGCCTGGTAGCCCTCTCCAGCAGCATGGACAGCATAGAAAAGTAGGCGTCCATCTGCTTCTTCCTGCTGGCACTGCAGATCTGGCATCTCTTCACTACCCTGCGATGTAATCCGGTAGCATTTGTCATCTACTGTTGCATACAGAATCTTCTCATGTAGTTTCTCTCTATACACTGGCTTCCTCCATTCGCTGACAATGAAGATAATCAGATTGGTTTTGTTATTTACTTCTGTCACTGTCAGGAAACTTCTCCATTGCCTCACGATCTGTGTGCTTGTGATACCCTGCAGCTGGTGCCCAGTTTCTTCCCGTCGTGCCGATCTCTCACTGTTCTTGATAGAATTCTCCTAATACGTGTCAAACACAACATCTATTCTGGTACTTTTACTTCTCTCACTTAATGCCATAGACAGAATGGTAGAGGCAATGTCTCCAAACATAGCTTGATCACACTTTATTCTTTGAACTAGGTTCATTCCATCGACCACAGAAGAAGAATTTTGTGGAAGTTGGTCTGGTACTGTCACATTCTTCTGCAGAGATGTGGCTCGGGCAGCTTTGTTTGTTTTCCTGAGTAATCAGTCTGGGGTAGAGAGATACCAGGGTAGTGGTCCCAGGGGGTGAGAGAGGATGTCCTCCATCTTGAGATTGCGCCCTTGTGCCATCACGATGATGCGACCAAACAGAGACCGATCAGCTTTCAAGATGATCTCTCTTCCCACTTGTTTTCACTACCTTCTTCTTAAACATATTAGTGAATGTTTTCAGCTTGTTAGTTTTCATCGGATCGTGAAATGGTTTTGCTGGTGGATCGTTCTCCAGTTCGTTTTTGAAAGCGGCATAACTCTGCTCTCCAATATCGCACGCCTTCACCAGGTCAGAGGAAATGTCTCTGGATGCCGATTTTGCAGTCGAAATGCTTATGAGGTCTTGCTTTTCTGAGAATGGGTGTATCCAGGCTTGAATGAGGCCGACGACTGCCTATACTGTGTCCTCATCTTTTTTGGATTCTGGGCTGCTGTAGATCAGCATGGTTGAGTTTCGATTGGTTCCTATGTACCATGTCTCTTAAGTGTCTAAGAAATGCGCTGCGGTACTGTAGCTGTGCTGTGCTGTTATGTAGTACCTTCTGATGGCTCTTGCTTTTAGGCTAAACCGTGGCGTGCCTCCAGGAGTCTGAGTGTCTTTGTTCACTGTAACCTCAGTTGTCTGATCTATAGGTATCCGCCCAAAGGGATTATTGCTGGACATCTGCACCAAAAAATTACCTTCCTGAAAGGCTCTGTGTACATCAGGATTATTCTCCGGAAGATTTGTCATCTGAGAAAAGTATGCAGACAGGTACTTGGCATAGTTGACCTTATCGTAGGCAAAAGACCATGAGACCATGGTTCGAATGACATTGAATTGGCAGGTGTTCCAGAAAGTCTCCACATGATCATCAACTCTAACAATTCTGGACTGTAGAGAAGATTACTGAAGTTCTGTTGGTTGAGTTCATCAGCTATGCTGTTCACCTTGTCAACGCATGTTTTGATCACAGGGCTCTTCTCCTCATCGCTGTCTACCCATAGTGTGAACTCTGCCCATGACAGTCTCATCAAAGCTTCATAGATGCACTTAGCACCCTAGCTACCCTAGCTACCCAGTGGACCCTGATAGCACGATTTTACTGTTTACTATCAATGACCCCATTTATGGACCCCTCCGCAACTATCCCAGCTTCTATGCATATGTCCTTCAAACCACCATTACAGAATCGCTTTCCTATGATACTCAGGGCATTCATGATAGTGTGGAATGTTCCCATCCTCAAGAGCACGTGGGAAAATAGCTCTTTGTGCTGCCAGGCAATTTCAACGGCTTTTGCATAGAGTGCTTGATCCATGACTACCACAAGTGTGTCTAGACACAATTCCTTTCTGATTAGATCTGACTGTTTAAGAATTTCAAAAACTGTAGTCAACTCTGTAGCTGGTGCATTGACTGTGGGCAGGTATCCAACAACATCTTCTGAGATTGATTCTTGGTCCTTGGTTTTGATATTAAACCCAGTCTAACCTGGGATTGTCTGACTCTCTGATGTTGTTTGTCTTCCTAGGATCCATACCAGGTTCTTGTTACAGGCGACTTGAGCAGTCTCTTGTGCTTCCTGGATGTGGTTCTCACTGGTTGGTAGAAGCTGTGGACCTACACGTGCACTAGCTACATAGACTTCCAGGTCTTCGTGTTCAATGTTGACTGATCTTTATTTCAGTTTATCAATGCTAGGAAGTTCTGTCGTAGGTGGAAGAGGTCCATACTCCTTAGGCTGGACCGCTATCCAGTAAGTGTCTCCTCCAGTCTGTCTATATTGTCCCATGCAAGATTTGTGAAGGCATAGGGTTTGATGGAGACTGGTAGAACAGCTCTCTGGTCCAGAACAGTCTGATTCCAAAACTGTTGCTATGCAACAGATAACACGCAGCGCCATCCTGTGGCGTCAAAACAAAAAAAGATCATGATCAAAAATCATGAAACAAAGATCAAAACAAAAGATCAAACAAAAAAAGATCATGAAACAAAGATCATGACGATGCCGATACATACATTTTTTACTGGTAATAGTTACTTACTAGCACAGAATAACTATAGTAATAACTATATTTAGGTGAATAAAGAATCTTTGACTAGTTGAAATAATAGACACAAATTACTGTTCCAACTGCTATATGAGCTTGAAAACAGCAATTTTGGTGGCCATCTTGCATTTTGGCGGCCATCTTAAATTTATTTTCATTAAATGTGTGTTAATGTTTTAGGTAAAGACAGAAATAAAATCTACGACTTATAATACTTTGTCATAGACACCAAAATCACTGTCCTAACTGCTCTAGAACATGATATATAGCTAAATAAGCATTTTGGCGGCCATTTTGGAAAAGGGGAAAAAACTCACATAAAGCTGCCACCCCCACAATGCTATCACATATTTTCTAACTCTAGGGGTCCATACCTTTCTAAAAATCACTATTAGCATTCTCCGCCCGATTTGATACCGACCAACCCCCTGGCTGATGGACTAATAATATATATATATATATATATATATAAATATAAATAAATATATATATATATATATAAATCCTACGCACACGCACCCACACGCACCCACACGCACGCACGCACGCGCACACACGCACACACACATAATATATATATATATATATATATAT
>NW_014577379.1:34440-46544 GCF_000485595.1 Priapulus caudatus
CTCTTGACCTTTGACCTTTGACCCCCAGCTTCGACATCCCAACTCGTTTTGACAATCCTCCCCAATGTGCCGAATATCGTCGAGCGGTTAAGATTTGTGCCCAACTGTTGACGGACGCACGCACGGACGGACGGACGATCATGCGATTCTACAAGCTGCACCTGACTACGTCAGATAGTAATAATAATAATATAATAATAATAGTATAAATCATAATATGTTCATAGCAGGAATTTTGCATTAAAGATATTGTCAATGAAATCTTGTAAAACGAACCAGACGAGTGTGACACCACAGACTGTTTGTTATCTGCATGTCTATATAATATGCTATATAATTGCCACCCTACCTAATTTGCATAATTTTTTTTAAAATATCAAAACCCCTAGCCCTTATTCAATCACATACCAAAAATGAGCAAAATCCGTTGAACCTGAACTGACTAATGGCAATTCCAATTTTTGCAAAAAAATTGCCGTGGGTCGAAAGTACGTCGACTGGCGTGCTCCAAAATAGGACGTTTAATATGGGAGCATAACAGTAACAACTATACCCAATTTCAAACATGTGGGTCAACTGTTTCTGAGTTATCGTTGCCCGTAGCCAAATGATGACGGACGGACGGACGGACGTACGACGGACGGACGGACGGACGTACGACGGATGGACGGACGGACGTACGACGGACGGACGGACGGACGTACGACGGATGGACGGACGGACGTACGACGGACGGACGGACGTACGACGAACGACGACCCATGGCAATAGCGCAGCTTGACGATGTCAAGGTGAGCTAAAAATTGGCATCAGCTTGGGGCATAATCCTCAATAATGACAAAGCTCTACGCATTACCCGGTCTAAATCGCCATTGACCCTGACTTCTATATGAATGATATCATTCACTCTAACGTAAGAATATTATCTGTTATTGTAGCGTTGGATATAATGTTCCTTGGATTGAGAAAAGTAAATTTTACGAGGTTACAAAGTTATCACTCTCTTTTGAACTAGTGCCCAGGACGTACGCAACCCTGTCTCTCTTTCTACTTTATGCTTACAAAATTAATCTGCATGAAACATGTTTGGCAGTTCTAATGCGAATAACAACAGTTCAGTTATGCTATGACTAGTTCTATATGGCTTACCGAGATCAACACATGCATGCACAAACCTCTTATTGATGATGACTGGAAATGACGCTTCACGACAAAATCTACTAATCCAGGGTCTGCCCCGATGACCTACCAAACTATGTATGTGATTTTGTGCCTATACATGGGTACATGTACGTTCGGCTGGCATATCTACCAAGCAACCGTTGAGCTATAAGATATAAGCTATATAAATATTATGTAAATATTTGCTTTTGCTAGACCCTGCGCTCGGGAGATATCAAAGATCAGTTCTACCAATATATATTATTTTTATTGCTATTAGAGAAGACATCTCTCTCCGTCGACAAACATTAGGGAATAATATCTCTGGGACGGTGATCGTCATCTTCCTTCCTTAGACCCGCTAGTCGTAACTGATGTGTTTTTATACGCCACGAAGTTCGCAAGTGCATGTGCCAGCGTAGAAAAACTACTAGCAGGTCAAGGGTTTATGGCCCATGTAGGACTACATTACTGCGACTAAAATTTAAGAAATGTCCGTGTTTCACTGCTGTTTCCATCTCCATTATATCAAGTCATTATTGATATTCCATCTTATCATATCAAGCCACAGCTAACCTAAAGACACGTTCTTTACGATATCAAGAGCTGATGATACATATTATATTAGGTCTTGATGATATATAGCTAGGGGCTGTGTTATCCTGTTCACTCGTCCTAACGTTACAACGCAATTAACACGTTTAATTAACTTAATTAGCATACGCCAACAAGCTGTATTCGCGCGACCTTTGTAGCAAGCCGCACGGTTGTTCTTTTATTGCGGATTGTCCATTTGTGAGCCATATATTGTTTCCAAAATGGTACGCGCAAACACTTAATTAACGTCGTGAAATGTGGTGAATAAAATTAACGTTGTTAAATTATTCCATTCACTAAGTTCATCCTCATTCGCAAGTGTGCTCATATTACTTTTTTGGCCGAAATATTCTCCGTGGGAACGCATCTCCCATCACATAAAGGAAAACTGACTTTATGTTGCAGATTCTGAATTTCAGTTTATATAGACGCATTCTCACTATTTCCGAGTTATTACTGTGTTTTACGCGCGAGGTATTCACCATCTGCTGGGCGCAAGTCCGTAATCAAAGATTACACATAATATGTCAAAATAGTCACTTCGCCAACGAGTGTCAGAGGTTTTCTTTTTTAGACAATTTTGATTTATTGTCATGTCACTGTACAAAGGTCATATTTACATTACAAGTCAAACTCTATTCACAACAACACGCGTACAAATATAAGCTCATACATTTTCACAGTCGAATTCCTCCACGGAAGATATTTTGCGTCTCTATGCGGTTGCGAGAAAGACGTACAACAGTAAATGTCCATTCCTTTACCTAGTTTCAGTTGACAGCACATAACGAGCACGCACAGCCACTGTCTGCAAGCGTCCAGAGACGCCATAGATGTTTCTCGCACGCTCAATAGAAATGACGTGGACATAACTTTAAAGGTACGCGTCAACCCTTCCGCAGTAGGGCTACGGATGTACACAGATCTTGCAAAAAAACTCCTCAGCTTGCTAGTAGTTGGCACATGAGTTCATTGCTGAATCGGCGAAAAGGCTTCAAAACAACATCAATGCTAATCAATGCAACCATCTCGCACAGTCACGCACAAGTTTGTCAGCATGAATTGCAGCTAACAATATTGATCTTTTGCTCATCGGGAAGTGAGAACAATATAATATATTGACAAAAAAAATTGTGTCTCCGTACAGCGATTTACAGACAGTTAAACCCGCAGTACTGTATTTACATTTATATAACCACCTTCAGGCAAACAGTCAATCCGTTGTTTGTTTTCCGATGGGTCGGAGGACGCGTTCTATTCATTTACATTTCTACAAAGCAGCATAAATAATTGCATTCGTCTGATATTATTTACAAATATGTTCACAAAAGAATATACGTCTGCACGTGCGCGTGTCCGGGCACACGCGTGTGTGTGTTTGCCTATCTCTGGTTGTCAGTATTCAATGCTGACTCACCCATTGTTGATTTACTAGCTGAATACTACAGACTGCACGCGTGCAAATGCCCAGATTCTCGCTCGCATCTTGTTAAACCAACTCAACTTCACCCGCGCCAGTAGAACAAACGACAGTTAAAAGCATCATCATGTTGGTTCATCTTTAGCCACTTTAACTTAAGACCACTGACCCAGATCACATGCTGTTGACCCTGCTGACGAAGTGGATTCCAAGCGTTGACCAAATATGATGGCATGTGATTTAGGCAATCAGCTGAATGAAAACCTGTGCTTGCTGCTAGTTATTAGCCATCCTGTTATAGGTCACAATTGATCGATCACCCATTTGCGTTTGTTTGAGCAGATCAGCAGCAAGTGTTCACCGATCAGGCGGACCCCTTACAAATAGATACTAATACAACAGTGTCATTTTATTGGCTAGTCGTTATTGAACAAACTAGCACGTAAATACTTAATAAATATTATTCAATTTACCAGCAAAAGGTTTGACTCATCCAGCAAACTGACATTGTAATACAAATAATAGCTTCATTTCATTTTAAATTGGGTAACCTTTCCAGTCACAGATGTACAGATAACTAACTTCCAGTAACCACAGATGGCGCCACAATGTGTTCACACATATCACGAATGGTTGTGGGCATAGATAATGCTGCTGCATCCATATGGAACACCAATTTCGGTATAAACAATGCAATGTGAACGTGAACAACGCAATTTTGTCACGGGCATTGCAATGTGTGCATAGCCAATGCAATGTGGGCAGAAACAATGCAATGTAGACATACATGCCAATCCAATGCAGACAGAAGCAGTGTATGTAATATAGGCATAGATAATGCAACGTGGGTGTAAAATTGGTGTAAACAATGTAATGTAGGCATTAAAGGCCCGTCTCTACACACGCGGCGCGGCAAGGAACGCCACGGAAACGTTAGGAACGCCGTTCACCCCTACTGGCAAAGTTCAAATCTATTATATCTTAAGGCGCAGTCTCCACTGACACGGCACGGCGCCATCCCTGTTTCACGGCGACAGCGAAAGTCAAATGAGTGACTTTTGCCGGCTGCCGTGTACGGAGAAAGACACTTGAACCAATCAACGCGATCGTTTTTTATCACGTGTTCTGCTCGCGCCACCAGCAGCCAATGGACAACAAGCACATGCATAATTTCTGATCACTGAACCAGAGTGAACACAATGCGCTCAGATACAATGCGCTAAATCACGATGTGTTTTTTTTCAGCACAACGGCGCTGCGTTTTGCTGTGTCGTCTCCTGCCTCGTGTATGGAGACATAGCTTAACACCGCAAGGTGGACGTCTGCAATACAATGCGGGAGTGAACAATACAGCGTTGGTGTGAACAACACCAAGTGTGTATGTTGTGTGCGTGTGCGAACACTGTAACGCGGGTGGAGGCGAGTGGAGCTGTCACTCTGTGGGTGCTGCGATACGGCCGTGAGTCTCGTGGCCGTGGAATACGAGCACGTCGTTACACAGCTGCGTGCGCGCTGGCATCTGCTGTGAGCGGCGTATCCCAGACGTGGCTATGACTCGGAGGAGCAGTCTCCCTCAGACGCTGCCGCATAGCTGGCCTGCTTGAAGTGTGAACCGCTCTCCTGCTCTGAAACTGACCAGCAGAAACTCGATGTGAACAACATGCACGTACATGCTACACAGAAGCAGCTAGCGCCATATGCATGTAGTCCGACCCAATTACACAATATATAACATCAAGCATCATACATCATATATCCACCTGATACATCCAGAGTGCATATGACCTTCGAATTTAACTGTACCGTAGTACTTTTAATACATAATACGTTAATACATATCATATAATACACAATGTTCTTTGCGCAATGTTACATCCACTGACGTCCGCACTCAAAGATTTAACATGGCATTTACGGTGCCATCATAGTGAAAGGAAATGACAAAGCACACTTTGAAAAGGGACTATTGCACACGCCTGCCGCCGAGTGAAACAGAAGCCATCCCTACACCCCACTCACCTGTGCAGCTTCCCCGGTGGCTGCCCGTCTCCTTGCTCTTGCTGCGCTTTTTCCTCTTCTTGTGCGCAGCCGGCTTCTCCCTGCCCCCGCTACTCCTGCTCTGCTGGCTGCCGTAGGGACTGGCGTACGCGCCCGCGTCGTGCTGCTGCTGCTGCTGCTGCGGCGGCGGCGGCGCTGCCGCCGCATCCGGCACCGCCGCCGCGTCCGCCTGCCAGCTGAGCTTCTCCTGCGAACGCTCGCTGTCGTAGCCGTGATCGTTAGACTTTGGCTGCGGCTGCTGATTCGACGAGTCGCTGTTCTCCTTGCTGTGGGGGTTGCTCGGGTGGTCGCTCGCGTAGCCCTGGTCAGCGGACCGCGCCGGCCGCAGGTGACTGGACGAGGCGGCATCGGTCGGCTGCGCGGAGCCGGTCGCCGTGCCGACGGCGATCGCAAATGGCGGCTGGAAATCGAGAAATATTGTGAGTAAAATCATATCCACAAAAACGATGATCCGTCCCGTGATTGTTTGGGTCAGAACAACGGTCGCTTCTAGGAAGCATGAACCGTGACACTTGTCTACAACTAATGACACTTTTGAGAGTACTCTTTATACAAGTTTCATCTGCAACAAGTTGTAATTAAAACTCAAAGTGTGTGGCCTTTCATAATGGGACTTTGCCTGCAGCTGAGAAGTAGTTGCTTAAAACTAAAGGGCCTGCGACAACATGGGCACAACGCGAATCAAATTGCAGCGATGACCCCTTGAATTATCACATACATGCACTGGCAATCAATACTTCAACTATAATATAATTATTATAATTATTATTATTATAGTTGTTATTATTTTTATGACTATAATTTGTTTACTATTATTATTATTATTGTTGTTGTTGTAGTTATTGTTCTTCTTCTTATTATTATCATTACCAACATTATTATTATTATTATTAATATTATTATTATGCACTAACCGGAGGCGTCTGTAGGCCGTCTGGCTCCTCGACGAGTGGAGCGTCTGCCGCATCCTCGTCTCCTGCACCCTCGTTGTCAGCAGGATTAAAGCTCGTGAGTGGCAGCTGCGTCATCGGGTTCGGCGTCACCGTCATGTCTCTCTGTAAAGCAGATGATGGCTACGTTGATACAGAGAGCGAAATGCGTGCTTTTATTTAGGATGCATATGGTATCATGCATATGGTGGTTCTCGCTGAAGCAAGTGTTTCCTCTCTTTTGTAGAAGAAAAACACGAGCTACTATCTAGAATATCAAGAGTAGATAATAACACATAATAACACAATTTTGGCTTAACACCTCTACACAATAGCGGTGAATTGTGCCAATTCAGCTCGTGCAAGATTACAATTTACAGCAATATGCTAGCAAATATATGTAAACGAATATCAGTACCACGAAAGTGAGTGATTAGTGGTCATAATAAGCTGAGGAACGTATACACTTGCATCTTTATTGGTGGCAAATTTTGATGAGAAAAATCGGTTAAAAATGCGGGAATCGGGTGTGTAACTCTTGTGTTATTATCTACTCTTGAGAATATTCAACTCGTATTATCAACCAGCATTCGTATCATCACATTATATTATGATATCGCATTATGATTTACTCAACCAGCACATTATAACTGTCCGTCAGAATCATGCTTGCCATCGCAGCCTCACACTCACCTGAGACACCTGCATGTAGCCGTTGGAACGTATGTGGCCATTGCTCATGGGGGCGCCACTGCTGTTGTTGCGGTTGAGCGACTGGTCGAGGTAGTTCTTCAGAGCTGTGTCCTCATACTTGCTCCGGATCTTGACATCCATTTCTAAAAAATGTCAAGAGCAATTTTAGATAGTGATCGCGAAAGATCATTTCACAGTGGGGCCTGATATAATAGCCCGTACATTAACAAAACCGCTATAATAACTGATTTTCATGAAAGTTAATGGGATTTAGAAGCAGTAGCTGCGCTTTGGTTCACGGCCCGAACAGGCCGCTACGCCTCTTACGTCACGCACGCACATACCGTGTATCATCCGCCGCTGCTGCCGCTGCTTGTAGTAGCAGAGCAGCATGAAGACGACGAGGATGATGATGAGACCGCCGAGCACCGAGCCGAGAATGATGAAGAGAAGCTCATTGCTGGCTTCCTCCTCGCTGTCGTGGGCGACGTCCTGATGCGTCTCCATCGCTCGCGCACCTGCAGCGACAGGGACAAGAATGCAGTGACACAGTGTCCCACAGACCGTGAATGGCTTGCAGGGTCACGTTCTCACTTTTACTAATGCATCACAACTAATTAATAAATACACTATTTAAAAATAATAATAATAATGACAGCAGCAACACAAAACAGGGTAAACTAGCAGAAAGGAGATTTCGAAGAAGCGACATGCAGTGACACAGTGTCCCACAGACCGTGAATGGCTTGCAGGGTCATGTTCTCACTTTTACTAATGCATCACAACTAAATAATAAATACATGAATAACAATAATAATAATTATTATCATTTTTATGACAGCAGGAAAACCAGGGTAAACTAACGAGAAGGAGATTTCGAAGAAGCAACTTAAATATTTTTTTTAAACCAAGCGAACGCATACTCTTCGTCCTGTGCTCGACCATCGGGCTGTAGCTGCTGCGGCCGGCGCCGTTGAACGCCTGCAGACGGATCTCATAGGTCGTGTGCGGCAGCAGGTGGACGAGAAGCTGACTGCGCAGCTGCGGCTCGGTAACCTTGACGACGTAGAACGGGCCGGCCTGCACGGTGGGACGATACTCCACGAGGAAACCGTCCGCAGGTGCAAGCCTGCTGTTGACAAACTGTGGGGGCAAGCCATGCGACACGTGTGTGTTAGCATAGCTATTGCTCTCAGTATAAATGGCTTTATCATTAACATACTGCTAGTTTGTGATACTTATGTTGTGGTATGTTGTCTTTAAGCTTGATAGGTGAGCTAGGTGTAATTACTATGTGACACGTGCGTTAGCACACCTATTGCTTTACGGCCTTATCATCGACATACACTAGTTTGTGGTATGTTGTCTTCTAAGCTTTATTGGTTTGCCAGGTGTAGTTATCTCTAGGACCTGTGGATATCTGCTACCATGAGATCAGTCAATGCCTCTCTGTGGTACTCTCTCTACCTTTTCTTCTCTCGCTAACTCGTACGCTCTCTCTCTCTTTCTCTTTCATTGTCTCTCACACCTTTGCTCTTTCTCTCTCACTCTCTTTCTCATTCATTCTGTCTCCCTCCTTTGCTCTTCCTCGCTCTCTCTCTCTCTCTCCCTCTCTCATACTCTCTCAACCCCATATCTCTCACCCTTTCTCTTTCCCTCTCTAACTCCCCTCCCCTTCCCTTATTCCCCCCCCTCTCTACATCCCCTCTCCCTCCCTCACATTCCCTCACTCCCCTCTCTTTCCCGCACGCACCGCTATCGACACTTACGTTCCAGCGGATCAGCATCGTCGTTTCGTTCAGCGCGCGCACGGTGGCGACACTGGGCGGGATCGGCGCGTGCGTCGTCGCGTCGTCGCCGCGGCCGACCGTGCCGATCGGGTTCGCCCGCACGAGGAACAGCTTCGAGCTGCGGCTGTGGTTGTTGTCGCCGTTCTCGTATCCCGCGGCGATGCGGAACCGATACATGTTACCTGCGTGCGGAGTGCAAGGGTGCGTTACGAGTGCGCGCAAGAGAAATGGGACTCGAGATGCGATTGGGGAAGGCGGAGTCTGTTATTAAAAACGATTGTAAGTTAAGGACATTGTATGAGGACACGCATTATTTTACGATAGGATGTTATGACTTTTGCACATACAATCTTGAACTTTTCCGTTTGCCCTTTAGCATTTTTTTTAGTACAGTGCAGAAGTCACGACGGCCTTACGAAACTTGTCGAAATTTGAAAAAAGGAAATGCGAAGCTGTCCAGGGACAGCAGAGAAATATGAAGCCAACGTAAACGCTACACGTTCTCAACACAGACAAACTGGAGCATGACAGCTACAGGTGCCGCGAGCCAACGTGCGGCTGCAGTCGCACACCCTCGCTTAGAACTGCAGATGAGCGATGAATGTGCCAACTTTACTGTTCACGTCCAATCACCGAGAAGACACAATGTTGCAGATGCTACGTGAACTGACGTTGTTTTTGTGAACGCAGCAGAGCACCTGCCTACCTGACTTCAGCGTCGTCACCTCTCCCGTCCGCAGATTAGGCAGAATGTCCTCGTCTACGGTTCCCCAGGGCCGTCCTCTCTTCGAGAGGCTCTCACCGTTCTTGCCCATGTTCTGGTACTGTATCCTAGAGGTAACAATGAAGTATCGTGAGAATCGAGTTACAACGCATCCTCATGCACTCGTGTGATCGACGATTCAAAAATCTATGACGCAAAGCACTCTGGCTGTACGATGCCGATGTAGTGTGCGTGCGAATGTGTGTGCACGCGTTTGTTTGTTTACCTGAAGAAGCGAATCGCTAGCCCATCGTTCTCGGGCACGTCCCAGGTGAGGGTGACGGAGTTGCGTGAGTACTGCTCGACGTGAGGAGCTGTAGGTGGTTCCAGTCGTGCTGAAACGTCAAGCAATGTCAGTACCAGCACACATACCCACTGCTCACCGAGCTAGTCTACCAGAAACACCACGGTTCTATAAGATGATCCTGCCGAGGTACAATGTCAAGCGAGATATGGCCACATATTTAAGCGATTGCATAAACATTTTGCATCAGTTTTCAAGTTTTGTCCCACAGCGTTCTTGATTCCATTTAAGATATTTTTGCTTAGGCATCTTGGTTTTTTATTATATGCTATTAACCAAATAATTTCTATTAGCTGATATTTAGGGTACCCATCATGACTACTGCCATACACTCATCACTTTCTTCTACTATTACCTCTATCATTGTGCCTGTCGCCCTTCTTCTTCTTCTTGTTCTTCTCCTTCTTGTTCTTCCTACGATTCTCATTCCTATCAGAAGTTGGCATATTGTATGAATCTAAAAAAAAGAATTTAGCTGTATCAAAACTAGTTAACAGTGCATCATACTAGATACTGCCCTACAAGGCAACACAACATCAACTAGGTATGTGTCATATTGTAATTTACTGAACAGCTTGTGCTGTATATATATACTATATCGTCAATAAAACCTTTCTGTAAATTCTGCAACCTTTCTGGGTTTTTCAATACAGTTTTCAATTGTTACCACTCCGCGTGTAAAAGTTCGTTTAGTCATTAATAATACATTGAAAAGCAATGCAAAATGACCTACTTTCACTTCATGTGACAAATGCAACAATGTTATTATTATTGCAGTTCTTGTTGTTGTTGTGGTTATTGTTGTTATTGTTGTTGTTGTTGTTTTTGTTGTTGTTCTTTTTGTTGTTGTTGTTGTTTTTGTTGTTGTTGTTGTTTCGTCATTGCTGTTGTTGTTTTATGAATATACTATTGCATGCAGTGTAGCAACACTAACCGACAGTGAGGTGGTACAATGACAACTGTTCCTTAGATTCAGTATTTATGCAGGTGTAACGTCCGGAGTCGTCCTCACCAGCAGACGAAATTACCAGGCTGTTGCCCTGCAGAGCCAACCTATAATAATACAGCATACATATAATAATATAATAAATAATATATAATATATATATATATAACCCTAACGGTAGAAACGTCCTACAAACAAAAATGTCTACGATGTTCTACACCTAATAATTTCTACTGTAATCTTCACAGTTAGCAGCTCTGTACTGATATGTGCCACGTATATACAAATAACACTTGGAATGACCCCTGCATGAGTTGGGGATATGTGTTCATAGGGTAGCTTTCAAAGGGAGCTAAAGGATATTTGTACGTAAAAACAAAGAAACAGGTGAGCATTACACATACCCACTATTAACTCTCGCAACCTGCCTCTATGTCAGAAAATAACTCTTGCATAATGCACAATCTTTATATCAAAACGAACTTTTTAGGCGATTAAAAAACAGGGAAAATGGACAAATGCACTAAACTAGACAAATGCAGACTGCTATGAATGTCAGAAGTGAATGAGAGTTTGCACAATATATACCTGTCACTGGGATTGATGATTTGGGAGTTCTTAAACCACGCCAGTTGGTCATCAGATGTCTGGTTACCATAGCAGGTCATTGTCACAACCTCACCCTCCTTCACATCAATCGTCTGTCTAATCACGCCGGCTCCCACTGGTGGCAAATCACGGCAATCGCATATTATTCCCCCATCTAGATTGCTAACATAGATCGTAGATCGATGCAATTGTTGATCCACGATAATAGCTGTCGACCAGCATAGGGATCTACACGATCATTACTTTAGTGAAATACTGAAGGTGCTGTAACTTAGAGAGATTAAGGCACGATTACAAAGATTACTCTTTGTATGCTCTTCAACATGAATCAACCACTTCATGGGTGAACACTGCACTTTTCCACCGCTACTCCAGCCTCGGCTAGGCACCTAATTCTTACCTGTAGAATCCGTGGAGGTGAAGGGACTCTCAATGACCGTTAGCATTGCCTGAGAGTGGACGACGGCACTCCTGCTGGAAACCACACACTGGTACACTCCCATGTGCCTGGCCTGTACGTTCCTGATCTCCAGTACGTTGTCTGTAGTGCAGATAAATAAGATAGTTGTTTATATTTATAGCTCTACTCTCCCCCACTTATGGAAACATGTCATCAAACTACAACTAGCCAAGAAATAAAAAAAAATTGACGTTCTTTATTTCGCATTTGATTTACACACAGTAATAACAGGAGCATGTTCCATGATTGCATTTAACAGTCCTGTTCCTTATTCTCCTTCTCCTCAGCGTCACAGCTGTGAACTAGTTAAAGGGAGAGTTTACTCTAGGTTCTAGGGTTATTTTCAGCTAATTTAGGTTATAATTACGCTACAT
>NW_014577379.1:46569-88338 GCF_000485595.1 Priapulus caudatus
AGAAGAACATGAAACGTCAGTTGAATGAAGGAACAGAGGATGAATGTTATATGAACAGATGAAAGTAAAAGTATATTATATAATAATATAGTATATATATATATATATATATATATATATGAAACAACGTCTGTATAGAAGGAGTTGATGTGTATGTTGTAACGGAATGGATCTGTGGAAATGGAACGATAAAGAAGCCAAGCGCTTTGGACTGAACAATATATGATGTGTAAAGTAAACGACGTTGATTGGATAAGTGTTAAGAGTATTATAAAGGACGGACGTCTGGAACATCGGACGGAAGGGGCGCTGTAGATATGACAAAATATGAGAGTAAGAATACGCGGCACGGTGAAGCGTGAAAAAATAGAAGATGTTTAACGACGTGTGTTATGTGTGCTTGACACAGTGGAAGACATAGAGAGGGCAAATAACTCGAAGTGCGCGCGTGTAACGGCGTGCTTCGGCTTATAAAAGAACGCTGGCGGTGTAGCGTCTATCGAGTGACTGAATATGGCGCGCGTGAGATTGGATGGATTGTCGGACTCGGAACGAACGTGGCCGGAAGTAGATGGCACGCGTTTATAAAGAAACCGCGGTCTTTGTGATGTGACTCAGATGGGGGGTGCGGGGAATGCGTAGCACGCGTGTGCTATGAGCAACCGCCTTCTGTGATTACCTGCATTTCCAAACTGCCGTACTGTCAACATTACTGTGAGCCGTCTAATTGGTTTATCAAATGATTGATTTTGAGAAGTAGAGGTGCGCGTGCTCCGTTGTGAATTGCAGCGTTTTAATTGCACTTCGCCGTTGCCGGTTTGAGGAGCTGTGTAGCGAGTCCAGTAACCAGCGCCATGGGGTTCCATTTCTGGTCACGGCTAAAATTGATGATATGGGACATCCGCCAAACAGGACGCAGGAAGCGTAGCTTTGTGTGACAACCAACGTCCGGAAAGAAACCACTCAAGTGCGCGTGTCCACATTGTCGGCTCTGAAAAGAACTTCGCTCTAGTCCACTGTGCCTCGTCACCGACACCGACTCGCGACAGGTAGCGGCCATCTACAGGCAACTTATGCAAATCGTAGTTATGGTTAGGGTTGAGGGTGTTATGTGTTAGTTATTCGGGATTCTGTTTGTTACTGAATGAAATAAGTAAGTTATATACTGGCAAGATCGAAAATCACAAGCGATATTGTAGGATAGTGATAAGACTATTCAGAAAAATGGCTCCAAGCCTCACAGAAGTGAACCGAAATGTGTTGACATTGCGGTACATGTGTACAGTCATGCTCGATAGTTATAACGTGTTTGCCGACATTGTTCGGCACATTGGCATTCGTGTTCTATTTGATACTGCAGCATAACAGCATGGCATTATTATATCGACAGTACACACAGTATGTGATCTTAATCATGTTATCAGAGGTATAATCCTACGTCCTACTGAACGGCTAACGTCTATTTTAACCTCTCGTTTGACTACATTCTTCTGATTTCCCCTATGATTGGACAGGTCCCTCACTAAGTGAGGATGTGTGCGGGTAAAGGCAAGCCAGAACCTAACTTACATGGCTTGTTTAAATGCCATCAGGGACCTGCCAAGTGACATTACACCGATATTCGTACAAGGTAAGCACACTGTGTATTGTGCGGTTTGACTGTAGTTATGTCAAGTAGACTTCTCCAATTCTGCTAAGTTCTGGAGAAAAGAGATCTCGCTGCATAAAACTTCCACAACCATTAGTTTAGGTTTGTTTCATTGTATTTGGGTTAAAGGGGACAGTGAGGCCGTCTAGGATTTTACTGCATACCGAACTCGTGACTGTACTGGTATAACAAATCGTCCTATACCGACACGTATTTGCTTTACGTAGATACCCATAATTGATAATGTGTTATAAATAATACCAAATACAACCGCTACAAATTCTTGAGAGGCGCCAATGAACCACCCGCAGGACCGTGTGCTGCGACCGCCATAGAAAAAGTTCGCTTGATTTGACAATTTTTATTTGAAAGTGTTACGAGACGCGTGAGGGCAATCACAGAAAGAGTGCAGATTATATTGTATACGCTGAAAATGCGTATTGTAAGCCGAGACGAGGTATTTATTTTAGGCAAATTTGATGGCTGATATTGTAACGAGGAACTGAATGAGGTCGGTGTTAGGTAAAGATATTAGCAAGTCCTTGTTGCTTTTAAATGAAATAAATAAGAAACGACCCGTTCGGTCTGTAAGCCCGTGTTGCTGGAAAGTGGTTTTTGGCGCAGAGCTGTAGCAATCGTGCGCTTTGAGTGCGCCAGCCCCGTCGTTGGTAATCAAACTGTAGGTCGTCTAGTTTTTTAAACATTAAGAAAAAATATTTATAATGGGATTGGAACATGAAGACTTTTAGACTATATATATATATATATATATATATATATATATATATATATATATATATATACGTGATGCAAGCGTCTATAACATGGGCAGGGTCGCAGCAACGACGGTGCATGTGTGTGTGTGTGCCCGCGCGCGTGCGTGCTTGCGTGCGTGCGTGCGTGCGTGCGTGCGTGCGTGTGTGTGTTGCGACGGACGAGCTCACGCGTTGATAAACGGCCGCGCGCACGCAGCTAACAACTAGCGGTTAGTTAAGGTAGTATCTCACTGGGCTGCGACAGCTCGCGACTAGTTGGAGACACAAAATTGCGAGAAGATACGCGAATTGATACGCGAATTAGCGACAATTTTCACTTGGAATCACACTGAATTGGTACTTACGACACGTTCGCGCATGTCGCACGAATGTTGCACGAATGTCGCACAAACTCCCGGCGAAATTTGGGCCAACAACGTTCGCATACATGTCGCGCGACACTCGCGCGACATTCGCGCCACAAACTTGCGAATTTTTTGCACTTGCGACAGTCGCGCGAATGTCGTGGAACAGTCGCGCGACAGTTATGCGTGACAATTGAGAAATCTGGACCATAAAAATACGGGGCCCCTCCCCAGTCCAGCAATCATTTTGTCATCTGACGTCAAGCGAGATGGACCTCAGAGAAGAAGTGCAGAAGCTGCAGGATGAGGACCCCAACCTGAATGAGGACCAGGCTGACATAGTTTCATAGGCCGCCAACCCCTCACAAAGTTGTCTCACATTGCTCGCACTTTCTGACTCAATGAAACTAAATTGAGAAGGGTTCGAGACGGGTTCGAGACACCAGCGACGACTCTGTGACTATTTTGAGAGAAAATTTTTCGCGCGAATTTTTTGAACATGTTGAAAATTCCAGCGACACGAGAGCGAGGCCCTGCGACTCACGCGAGAAAATTGAAAACCCCTGCGAACGTTTCAATACATTTTGGAATCTCCCTCGCGAATGCCGTTCGCAATTTGTCGCCAACAGTCGCATCCCAGTGAGATACTATTTTTACACGCCCGCGAGCGACGAATCGCCGAAGACGGAAGGAACAGCCGCCGGTCTGCGGGCGACGACGCCACGGTGAAACTAAGGAACGTGTTGTTTAATTATTACCGACGTGATTAATGGTCTGGAGTACACGGAAGTACGCGCGCGTATGGGCGTCAGTGCGTCCGTGCGTGTGCGGCGTGTGTGTATGAAAAATAGTGTACGCACACACAGACATATATGTATATATATATAATCAGAATATATTATTATATATATATTATATATAATATATATATATATATATATATAATATTATTATATATAATTATATATATTAGAGCGCTATGTCGAGGTTTAAACGTAAGGGGTTATCGTGGTGACAACACCAGGAGGCGAGAAACAGAAATAAAGTAGGAAAAGCGTCAGGGAAAGAGGACGCTGTGTGTTCATGGCATTGCGTGCGTGGTAACCTCTGCGGTGTTAGGTGTTTGGCGTGAAAGTGCTAGGTGTATACTTGTAGCGAGCGCATAACACTGTTGAGCCCTGTTAGGTTCGTCATGTATGTAACCCACTCACGAAGCGATTACGTATTTGCATTGCCGTCCTGTATTTGAACGGACGAGAAAAGATTTCTACATGTAAATGACAGCCGGCGTCCAGCCGTCAGGGTACAAACTGGTTGTCGACATAATGGCGCCGCGCTCACGTTTCCGTGCAGTGTTTCTGCCCCGTGGCTACGGTCATAAAAACACGGGTAGGTAGCGTGGGGCTCGGGTAAAGTTCGTTGCTGGGTGGAGTCGCAAGCGCACTTGGGGTGGAGTAGGGTGAAGTGAAGTGAGGGGGGTCGAGCAGTGTAGGCGAGAGAGATGTACAGAGGAGAGAGAGATGAGAGAGAGGAGAGAGAAGAGAGAGAGATGAGCGAAGAAGAGAGAGAGAGAGCGAGAGAGAGATAGAGAGAAAGGGTTGAGACAAACGCAGATACAGGAGAAGAGACGATCATTGCTTACCTAGCACCTGCCGATACCTGCCCTCAGGCAGCTGGCCACCATATTTCGCCCAGGTGATGTTGGGGAGAGGCCAGCCCTCCATGGCACACTCTAGCGTCATACTGCCGCCTAGTGTTGCAGTGACGTCAGCAGGGCGCGCCACTATGCGCACCTCCGACGGCCTGGATGGAACTAAAAATAAAAATAAATTCTCAATTAACCAAATGGGTTCAATTTTGCTAAACGTTGAGTATAGAATACTATTGAATTTTACAAGTCGAGACTCAACACTTGCATCGAAAATCGGCGTATTTACATCGAACACAGTCGGGTATAACCCATAGGCAGGTTTTGGTGATTTATGACATTTTTCAGCTACAATTTCAGTGCTACCAGCATCATTGTCGCAAGTGATATACGGCGCGTTTAAAAAAAACTCAACTGTCCAACTACACGGCAATGCATTGAGTAATGAATGGCACCATCAGTTCATGGAATCTGGTATGTTACTGCAGCAGGTCACCTGCTTGCAAGGTGTTGAGTTTTTCATCTGCCATTTCAATTTTATTATAATAAAGTACCATGGCATATTATATCAAAAGCAAATAATACATGTATTATTAACTATTGATTATGTATTGCGTATTGGTATAGTAGCAATAAGAGAGACTGATTGACTGAATGACTGACTGACAATGAGAGGGGAAAAGGGAGAGAGAGAGAGAGACAGTGAGAGAGGGAAGGAAGGGGCGGAAAAAAGGGAAGCAGGGAGGGACAGAGGGAGAAGAAGAGAGCGAGAGCGTGAGAGAAAGAGAGAAATGGAAAGAGCGTGACTGACTAACTAACGACTGATATTGACAATCAGATGACAGTTACTTCTCATTGAATTCGACTCACCGGTGACATTGAGCTCGAAGCGTAGCTTGGACGCTTTCTTTGTTCCTAGCACTGGGTTGACAGCCACACATCTGTAGATGCCCTCGTCCGACACCTGTACATTGCTGATGTGAAGGTTACCAGACGGCATCAGTTGGTAGTGTTCTACAAGCAGACAAACATAGAAATGAGACATGGACAGTAGCTACATTTATACGTGTTTGCCTGTGGGCACACGCGAGCCTGCGTTACGCCTTACATGTACCGGAAGTAAATAATAATTTCAAAGAGATTATAGAGCCTGATATGTACGTATAACCCAATGCACCCGCATCCAAGCACACATACACGCTCGCGCTCACGATCACAGAATCGCATACGTACGGCCGCGTGATAGTGCGCGCGCACGCACACACGTGTGTGCACAAGGGCAAGATCACTCTATCACGGAAGAACAGGGGCATTTAGAATCCTCTAAAACGCAGAAACATTTACGCATTTTAAGCATTTTAAGCATTTTAAGCATTTTTATTAATTAGCGGACAACAGGCAACACTCTGCTTGACATATACATTCGTGGTATTTCCTAAAACACGAAATCACATTGTCATAATGACATTTCACGTTGCCAATTTTCACGCAGGAACACGGCAAACAGGTGTACGGCTGTACGCGCGCAATAGCTACAGCTCATATCCTTCAGCTTCCATAGGTGTTCATGGCTAAAGGTGAATCCCCTTCATCAAGAATACATAATAGAGATCTACGATTACGTGTCATTTGAGAGATGTCTACAGAATCTCTATTATGCACGTATTCTACACTCTACGCTCTACACACCCGTAATCTGGCATACATTCTACTACTTAACGAAGGGAAAATTGTAAAATGCTTACCAGTATTTTTATCGATGATCCTACAGAATTACATGTCATTTAAAAGAGATTTCGCCACAATCTCTATTACGTACGTATTATACACTCTACACTCTACACTCCTGTAATCTCGCATACATTCTACTACTTAACGAAGGGAAAATTGTAAATGCTTACCAGTGTTTCTATCGATAATCGATCTCGCATACACTCTACTACTTAACGAAGAAGATTCTTACCAGTGTTTCTATCGATGATGGTGTTGTTGAATTCGAACTGGATGGTGGCTGGTGGGGTGCTGTCAGGAGGGCTGCACTGTATAACGGCCGTGTTACCCTGTATCGCATGTGTCGACGCCACGCCAGCCTGGTCTCGAAACGAGCTCAATCCTGCAAGAAACAAATAAGGAGAAAGAATCAACGTGAGCTCAGGTAGAAGACGGTAAGATTTTGTTCTCATCGTTTATGCAAATAAATTAAACAACAGGAGGGGTCACGCGGTAGAGGTGCGTGTCTGCGAACATCACATGAAAGAATGCAAGCTCTGCCTTGCTGGCCGCTGAACTCTCAGTATAGCCACGTACGCTCACTCGTACGTTCTTCGCAATTTGGGCCCAGAACAAAGAACCCTAACCATAACCCTAACCCTAACCCAGAACCCTAACCCTAACCCTAACCCTAACGCAGCGTTGTCAGAAACAAAATTAGTCTTAACAGTAGCATTAACTTTACGATGTTTCTGACAACGGCCCCCTGTTTATTACTTTTATTATCTGTTCATTAGAAATATTTGGTAGCTTTCAGGAAGGCCCTTCGTGCTTGTACTGTATCCATTCCCATTCACTCTGTTATACGTTTAGCATATCAATAACAACTATGACTACTGTTGAAATATTATTAGTCTTAGTCAACTCATTTAAGCGGACGCGTATATGCCTCTAGCACAATTGCTTTTGGATTCTTTCAAGCTGACCGTATAACATCAACGTGTTTCCACGACTGGTTATGATCGAAGGTGACGCAATATATGTGAAATAGCATTATTCATAGGTAGAAACCATCCAACCACACTGAAGTTGTAATCATTTTTAATGGTACCCAAAAAGACATTTGACGCGAACTAAAAAAGGAGCATTCTCTTAGGCATCAAAGAGTAACCAGAACGTGTAGATTTAACACACGTTTCATAAAAAACA
This sequence comes from Priapulus caudatus, assembly GCF_000485595.1. Classification (NCBI taxonomy): domain Eukaryota; kingdom Metazoa; phylum Priapulida; class Priapulimorpha; order Priapulimorphida; family Priapulidae; genus Priapulus; species Priapulus caudatus. The sequence continues at coordinate 53,905 of NW_014577379.1, forward strand.
GAATTTTACACCTAACGAAAATATCTAACGGAATGCGCTGTGCTATCGTCTGAACAGCTGTAGCCTGTCCCATCTTCACTATTGATTCGCATGTTTGAAATTGGGATAACCCGTTTCGCTATAACCCAATATCTTGATTATTAACTTATCTTCTCGAGCAACCTTGCACTTAGAGAAACCTCGAGACTCCTGGCAGGGAATGGCAAGAGAAGCCGCGAATGAAATCGGACGATGCAACGCGGGGTAACTATAGCTATATGTACGACTGCTATGGTTACTGCTACTGCTACTGCTACTGCTACTGCTACTGCTACTGCTACTGCTACTGCTACTGCTACTGCTACTGCTACTGCTACTGCTACTGCTACATATAGTTTCAGTTATAATATGGATAAATTTGCCCTAAAATAAATATCGTTCGGTTAAATAGCATTTAGGTATAAATATAATTGCACTTTTGTGATTTGCCCTCGGTCTGTAACATGCAAAATAAATTGTCAAATAAGCAACTTTTTCGGGGTCGCAGCACGGTCGCGGGTGTCATGGCGCCGTTCAAATTTCGTAGCGTTGATGTGTAATTAATTATAACAATTAAATTAGGTATCTCGTAACAAATACGTGTGGGTATAGACGATTTGTTATACAGTAAGTACAGTTGTATGCAGTAAAATCCTAGAGGCTACTGTCCCTTTAACCCAAATACAATGAAACAACTAAACAATGGTTGGAAGTTTTGCAGCAGAATCTTTTCTCAGAATTAGCAGAATTGAGAAGTCTACTTGACATAACTACAAATCAAACGGCAATACACAGTGTGCTTACCTTTAGCAAATATTGTATTGTCATTGGGCAGGTCCTGTGCATTAAACAGCCATGTAAGCTTAGGTTCTGGCTTGCCTTTACCGACACATCTCATTGTGAGGGACTGTCCAATCTAGGGAATCAGAGAATGTAGTAAAGAGAGTTAAATAGACGTTAGGTTCATAGACGTAGGATATATATTATAACATGATAAATCACATAGCTGTGGTACGTGTCAGATATAATAATGCCATGTGTTATGCAGTATCAATAGAACACAATGCCAATGTGCCGACATGTCCAAACGTTATAACTATGAGATTGATAGTCACATGTACGAATGTAACAATTTCTTCACTTCTGTGAGGTGGAGCCATATTTCTGAATATCTATACTATTTAAATATTCTTTTGATTTTGATCTTAGTAGTAATTATTATTTATTAGTAACAAACAAATCCCATAACTAACACTAACACTAACCATAACCATAACTAGAATTTGCACAAGTTGCCTGTAGATGGCGCACCTGTGCAGTGGTGTCGGTGAGAGGCACAGTGATAGAGGGAAGTTCTTCAAGCCCGACAATGGAACGCGCCTGAGGGTTCTTTCCGACGTGGTTGTCACACAAGTACGTTCCCTGGTCCTGTTTGCGGATGTCCCATATCATCAAGTTACCTGTGACCAAAAATGAACCACCATGACAGTGTTTACTGGACTCGCTACAAAGCATCCTCAAACGGCAAGGGAAGTGCATTAAAAGTGCATTAAACGAGAGTGCATTATTAAAATCAATCATTTATAACCAAATTAGAGGCTCACAGTAATGTTGACAGTACGGCAGTTTGAAATGCAGGTAATCACAGAGTCGTTGCTATAGCACACGCGTGCTACGCATTCCCGCACCCATTATCGAACATCACAAAGACCCCGTTTCTTTATAAACGCGTGATACTTCGGCCACGTCGTTACGAGGTCGACAATCCATCAATCTACGCGCGCATATCAGTCACTGATAGACGCTACACACGCCACGTTTTTATAAGCGAAGCACGCCGACACGCGCACGCGATATTTGCCTCTCTATGTCTTCATGTTGTAAGCACAATAACACACGCGAAACCATCTTTTTTCACCGCACGCGCGTATTCTACTCTCATATGTCATTCGACAGCCCCGCGATGCGAGACGCGCCGTATAATTTTAAACGTATCCATCAACGCGTTGATTACACAGCATGATATTGTTCATCAAAGCGCGGGGGCGTTAGCGCAGCACAATCCAGCCGACAACATAACATAATCGTCTATAACAACGTGTATATATATATATATATATATATATATATATATATTACTGAATGCAGAGCGTCCTATAAGCATGCAAGGGTCGCAGCAACGACGGTGCAATGTGTGTGTGTGTGCCGCGCGCGTGTCGGTGCTTTGCGTGCGTGCGTGCGTGTGCGTGGTGTCGTGCGGTGTGTGTGTGGGCGACGAGACGAGCTCACCAGCGTTTATCAAAGCCGCAGCGCACGCAGCTAACGAACCTAGCGTTAGTGTAAGGTAGTACTCACTGGGCTGGGCGACGCTCGCGACTAGTTGGAACACAAAATGTGCGAGAAAGATTACGCGAATTGATACGCGATTAGTCGGACATATTTTCAACTTGGAATCAACACTGAATTGGTACTACGATCACAGTTTCGCTGGCAATTGTCGCACGTACATGTTGCACGAATGTCGCAACAAACTCCGCAGGCGAAATTTGGCCAAGCAACGTTCGGCATACATGTCGCGCGACACTCGCTGCGACATCTTCGCCCACATTAACTGCGAATTTTTTTGCAACTTGCGAACAGTCGCGGAATGTCGCGTGGAACAGTCGCGCGACAGTTATGGGTGACAATTGAGAAATCTGGACCATAAAAATACGGGGGCCCCTCCCCAAGTGCCAAGCAATCATTTTGTCATCTGACGTCAAGCGAAGATGGACCTCAGAGAAGAAGTGCAGAAGCTGCAGATGAGGACCCCAACCTGAATGAGACCAGGGCTGACAGTATTCATAAGGCCGCCAAACGCCCTCACAAGTTGTCTCCATTGCTCGCACTTTCTGACTCAATGAAACTAATTGAGAAGGGTTTTCGAGACGGGTTCAGACACCAGCGACGACTCTGGACTATTTTGAGAGAAAATTTTTTGTCGTCGGCGAATTTGTTTGAACATGTTGAAATTCCAAGCGACACGAGAGTCGAGGCCCTGCGATCCACAGCGAGAAATTGAAAAACCCTCGCGCGTTTCAATACATTTTGGATCTCCCTCGCGAATGCCGTTCCGGCAAATTTGATCGCCACGTCGCATCCGGCAGTGAGATACTATTTGTTACCGCCGCGCGAGACCGACGACATCGCCGAGACGGAAGGACACCGCCGTCGTGGCGGGCGACGACGCCACGGTTGAAACTAAGGACGTGTGTTTAATTTTACGACGTGTTAATGGTCTGGAGTACACGGAAGTACGCGCGCGTATGGGCGTCAGTGCGTCCTGGCGTGCTGCGGTTCGTGTGTGTAGTAAAAATAGTGTCAAGCACACTACAGACATAATATAATTATATATATCATATATTATATATACTATATATATATATATATATATATATATATAATATAATTATATATATATTATATATATTAGAGCCCATATGCGAGGTTTAAAACGTAAGGGGTATTGGTGACACACAGGAGAGCGAGAAACAGAAATGAAATAGGAAAGCGTCAGGGAAGAAGGACGCGTGGTTCATGTCATGCGTGCCGTGGTAACCTCTGCGGTGTAGGTGTTGGCGTGCAAGTGTATGGTGTACTTGTAGCGAGCGCAATAACACTGTTGAGCTGTTTTAAGTTCGTCATGTATGGTAGACCCACTCACGAAGCGATTAACTATTGCATTGCCGTCCGTGTATTTGAACGAGAGAGAAAGATTTTACATGTAAATGAAGCCGCGTCCAGCGTCAGGGTACAAACTGGTTGTCGACGATAAGCGCCGCGCCACGTTTCCGTGCAGTGTTTCTCCCGTGGCTACGGTCATAAAAACAAGGGTAGGTACGTGGGGTCGGGTAAAGTTCGTGCTGGGTGGAGTGCTGCGAAGCGCTACTTGGGGAGGAGTAGGGTGAGTGAAGTAGCGGGGGGCGAAATGCATGTAGTAGGCGAGAGAGTGTACAGAGGAGAGAGAGAGATGAGAGAGGAGATGAGTGAGGAGAGAGAGAGAGTCGAAGGAGCGGGAGAGAGAAGAGGAGAGTACGATGGAGAGAGATTAGAGGGAACGGCGTTGAGAACAACGCAAGATAACAAGGAGAAGAGACATTCATGCTTTACACTGCACCTGCCGATACTGCCCTCAGGCAGCGGCCACCAATATTTCGCACCAGAGTTTGATGTTGGGAGAGGCCAGCCTCCATGGCACACTCTAGCGTCATACTGCCGCCTAGTGTTGAGTGACGTCAAGCATGGGCGCGCCACTATGCGCACCTCCGACGGCCTGGTGGCAACTAAAATAAAAATAATATTCTCATTAACCCAATGGGGTTCAATTTTGCTAAAACGTTGAGTATACGATACTATTGATTTTACAAGTCGAGGACTCAACACTTGCATCGAAGAAATGCGAGACGTATTGACACGAACACAGTCGGCGTATAACCATAGGCAGGGTTTTAGGTGATTTATGACATTTTTCAGTCTAATTTCCGTGCTACAAGCATCATTGTCGCAAAGTGAATACGCGCGCTTTAAAAAACTACAACTGTCCAACTACACGCAATGCATGAGTAATGAAATGCACTCAGTTCATGAATCTGGGTAGTTACTGGCCGCAGTCACCTGCATTGCACCCTGTGTTTGAGTTTTCCATCTCCATTCTCATACCACTTTATTAATAAAGTACCATGGCATATTACATCAAAGAGCATAATAACATGTTATTAACTATTGAATGTATTGCGTAATTGGTAATAGTTGGCAATAGAAGAGACTTGATGACTGACATGACTGACTGACAATGAGAGGTGGAAAAGGGATGAGAGAGAGAGGACAGTGAGAGAGGAAGGAAGGGGCGGAAAAAAAAGGAAGCAGGGAGGAAGAGGCGAGAGAAGAAGAGAGCGAGAGCGTGAGAGAATAGAGAGAAATGGAAAAGAGCGTGACTGATAACTAAACGACTGATATTGACAATCAGATGACAGCTTACTTCTATTTGATTCGACTCACCGGTGGACATTGAGCTGGCGAAGCGTAGGCTTGGACGCTTTCTCTTGTTCCTAGCACTGGTTGGACAGCCAGCACATTGTAGAATGCCCTTCGCGCACCTGTACATGCGATGTGAAGTTTACCAGACGGCACAAGTGGTATGTTCACAAGAGACAAACATGAATGAGACATGGACAGTAGCTACATTTATACGTGTTTGGGCTGTGGGCACACCGCAGCCTGCGTTACCGCCTTAATGGTAACGGAGTCAAAAATAATTCTCAAAGAGATTATAGAGCCTGATATGTACTATACCCAACGCACCCGCATCAAGCCACATACACGCTCGCGGCTCAACGATCACAGAATCGCATAGTACGGCCGCGTGAATAGCGCGCGCACTCACACACGTGTGTGCACAAGGGCCAAGATCACTCTATCAGCGGAAGAAGCAAGGGGCATTTAGAATCCTCTAAAACGCAGAAACATATTACGCATTTTTTAAAGCATTTTAGCATTTTTAAGCATTTTTATTAATTAGCGCGAACACAGGCACACTGCTGCTTGACTATACTGTGGTATTTCCTAAAACACGAAATCACTTGTCATTAATGACATTTCACGTGCCAATTTTCACGGCAGGACGACAGGCAAAACAGGTGTATCGGCTGTACGGCCCGCGCATGCTAGCACGTCATATCTTCAGCTTCCATAGGTGTTCATGGCTAAAGGTGAATCCCCTTAAATCAAGATAATACATAATAGAGATCTACGATACGTGTCATTGAGTGTCTACAGAATCTCTATTAGCACGTATTCTACACTCTACGCCTAACACACCGGCGTATCTGGCTACATTCTACGTACTTAACGAAGGGAAATTGGTTAAATGTTACCAGATTTTTATCGATGATCACAGAATTACATTGTCATTTAAAAGATTCGCCACAAATCTCTTACGACGTATTATACACTCTACACTCTACACTCCTGTAATTCGCGCATACATTACTATTAACGAAGGGAAAATTGTAACATGTTACCATGTTTCTATCGAAATCGATCTCGCATACACTTCCTTACTACTAACGAAAGAAGATTCTTAACCAGTGTTTCTATCGCATGATGCTGGTTGTGAATTCGAACTGGATGGTGGCTGGTGCGAGGTGCTGCCGGAGGGCTGCACTGTATAACGCGTGTTACCCTGTATCGCATGTGTCGACGCCACGCCAGCCTGGTCTTCGAAACGAGCCTCAATCCTGCAAAACAAATAAAGGAGAAAGAAATCACGTGAGCTCAGGTAAGAACGGCTAAGATTGTTCTCATCGTTTATGCAATAAATTAAACAACAGGAGGGGTCACGCGTAGAGGTGCGTGTCTGCGAACATCACATGAAAGAATGCAAGCTCTGCCTTGCTGGCCGCTGAACTCTCAGTATAGCCACGTACGCTCACGTCGTACGTCTTCGCATTTGGCCAGAACAAAGAACCCTAACCTAACCCTAACCTCAACCAGAACCCTAACCTAACCTAACCCTAACGCAGCGTTGTCAGAAACAAAATTAGTCTAACAGTAGCATTAACTTTACGATTTTCTGACAACGGCCCCTGTTTATTACTTTTATTATCTGTTCATTAGAAATATTTGGTAGCTTTCAGGAAGGCCGCTTCGTGCTTGTACTGTATCCATTCCCATTCACTCTGTATACGTTTAGCATATCAATAACAACTATGACTAGTGAAATATTATTAGTCTAGCAACTCATTTAAGCGGACGCGTATATGCTCTAGCACAATTGGCTTTTGGATTCTTTCAAGCTGACCGAGATAACCATCAACGTGTTTCCACGACTGGTTATGATCGAAGGTGACGCAATTATATTGAAATAGCATTATTCATAGGTAGAAACCATCCAACCACACTGAAGTTGTAATCATTTTTTAATGGTACCAAAAAGACATTTGACAGCGAACTAAAAAAGGAGCATTCTCTTAGGCATCAAAGAGTAACCGAACGTGTGATTTAACACACGTTTCATAAAAACAGAATTTTACACCTAACGAAAATATCTAACGGAATGCGCTGTTGCTATCGTCTGAAACAGCTGTAGCCTGGTCCATCTTCACTATTGATTTCGCATGGTTTGAAATTGGGATAACCCGTTTCGCTATAACCCAATATCTTGATTATTAACTTATTCTTCTCGAGCAACCTTGCACTTAGAGAAACTCGAGACTCTGGCAGGGAGGGCAAGAGAAGCCGCGAATGAAATCGGACGATGCACACGCGGGTAACTAGTAGCTATATGTACGACTGCTATGGTTACTGCTACTGTCTACTGCTACTGCTACTGCTACTGCACTGCTACTGCTACTGCTACTGCTACTGCTACTTGCTACTGCTACTGCTACTGCTACTGCTACTGCTATCTGCTACCTGCTATGCTACTGCTACTGCTACTGCTACGCTACTCTACTGCTACTGCTACTGCTACTGCACTGCGCTACTGCTACTGCTACGGTTTAATACTGCTACTGGCTACTGCTACTGCTACTGCTACTGTGTACTGCTACTGGCGGTACTGCTACTGCTACTGCTACTGCTACTGCTACTGCTACTGCTACTGCTACGTACTTGCTTGCTACTGCTACTGCCCTACTGCTACTGCTACTGCTACTGCTACTTGCTACTGCTACTGCTACTGCTACTGCACTGCTACTGCTACTGCTACTGCTGCTACTGCTACTGCTACTCTACTGCTACTTGCTACTGCTACTGCTAGCTGCTACTACTCCTACTGCTGCTACTACCGCTGCTGCTACTGCTACTACTCCTACTGCTACTGCTACTACTGCTACGGCTGCTACTACCAACTACTACTACTACTGCTGCTGCTACCGCCTGCTGCTGCTGCTGCTGCTGCTACTGATACTGCTACTGGCTACTGCTACTGCTAACTGCTACTGCTACTGCTAACTGCTACTGCTACTGCTACTGCTACTGCTACTGCTACTGCTACTGCTACTGCTACTGCTACTGCTACTGCTACGGCTACTGCTACGGCTACCATTACCATTATACCAACTACCACTATCACTATCATTACCACTATCATTACCACAACCAACTACCACTATCAATACAACTACCACTACCACTACCACTACCACTACCACTACCACTACCACCACCACCATTACCATTACCATTACCACTACCACTACCACTACCACCACCACCACCGCCGCCGCCGCCACCCCCGCCACCAGCACTACTACTTCTATCCTACGCTACCACGCTGCTTCTGGTGCTACTTTTTATCACTTGCGCACTGCTACGAACCGCCGCATTAATCGTAGATTTATCGTTATACTATATAACAGCGCCTTTGTACGAAGTGTTTACCGTGCGCCACCTATTCCTACCGTCCGACACTCACGCAGCGACACGTAACGTGAATATCAACGAGCTTACGCTCTTACTGAGCCCGAGTGAGTGAGTCAACCTAATCGACGCTCTCTATGTTAGTTGTGCGCTCGTTCATCAAGGGGGAGGCGCGAGCGCTGTTTGATATTCGCATGCACACGCTCGGTTTAACGTCAGTCGCGTACAATGACGATGTGTGTACACAAGTTTAAAGATAACCGACGGATTTAATGGACGTTTTATTGCTACCGCTCATGCCATGCGAGCGAGCGCGCACCACATACACACACACACACACACACACACGCACACGCACACGCACACGCAACACAGCAAACACGCCACACGCACACGCACACGCACACGCACACGCACACGCACACGCACACGCACACACACACACACACACACACACACACACACACACACCACACACAGCACGCAAGCACACGCACACGCAGGCACACCACGCACACCGTACGCACGCACGCACGCACGCACGCACGCACACACCACACACACATGCACTCACGCACTCACTCAGCATAACCATAAAGCTCTCTCCGTTTATCGTGCGCTGCTTGTTTAAATAGTATGTTTTTTTTTTTTACGGTGCTGCGATTTCCACGCACTCTAGTCATTATACTCTAAGAGTAACAAAAATGTTATCTTTATACAATCTTTATACGCACAGAGGAGAACGTGCAAGAGAGAGCGAGAGAGAAAGAGAGCGAGAAGAGAGAGAGAGAGAGAGAAGAGAGAGAGAGGAGAGAGAGAGAGAGGGGAGAAGAGGAGATGGGAGAGAGAGAGAGAGAGAGAGAGAGAGAGAGAGAGAGAGAGAGAGAGAGAGAGAGAGAATGAGAGAGAGAGCGAGGGAGAGAGAGAGAGCGCGCGATAGACAATGATAAGGGGAATGAGAAAATAATAGCAAAAAGGTAGTCGAGGTAACCATCAAATTCAAAACGATGATATTAGGAGCGGACAGGGAAGACCAATGTTTAACATATAAAAGCGACAGAACGCGCCTGCCTAGATACTTACTGGCTTCTCTGACTTGCATAGGTAGACTTCTCACAGATGCTACGCTTGTGCTAGCTATACAGTAGTAAGCATCTTCACCCTCCTGATCAGACCTCTTGCGCGTGCCTGCAAAGAGCAACACATCGTTCAAAAATGAACTTCCAACCCACTATAATGCTGTTATTGGGCAAGTCCATGCAAGAGAAGGTCCCCTTGCAGTCGCATACGTAACGCACCATGCTTTCTTAATTACATAATCATCCCAAGGACAAATAACATGTAAATTCTTGTGGGTATTCTCCTTGCAGATGTCCAACATTGGATTAAAAAACAGTGAAATCAATGACTTGTTGCTTATCTTAGTTGCTTTTCAGAGGGTTAAACTTTCTGAATGTCCCATACGTAACGTGCGCAAACTCTTGGACTTGCCCTACTACGAATATAACATGCAACAAGAGTTTACTTCCCGATTCTTCAACACCAAGTTATCAATAGCGACTGAAGCACCACTATAACACCAAATACAAATAAAGACAAGTGCCACGCATTCCTCGTAAGTCGTAACAGTGCTCACCGGTGAAGGAGTGAATGGTCAGTGACCCTTCGGACACGGTCACTCCGGCCGACGGCTCCACTAGCTGACCGTGACGCAACCACGTGATCGCGGCGTCGGCTGGCTCCGCCGCGCACTCGAGCTGCACCTCGCTGCGTGGCGCCACCAGCTTCGGCGGAGAAATAGACGTGAAACGCGGCGCGCCCTCACCTGCAAGAAACGGACAGCTCGCTTAGCGACGGCAAAACTTGACGAACTTGTACGACCTTACAATGTCTCCTAACAGCAAAATCATACGCAGCACACGCCAGCCTGGCCATGACAACCAAAGACACTGGCTCCACTCAAACCCTCCTCAGTAGTAGTTAATCGTGGAAGGACCCCGGCAAACAAGCTGGTGTGGATACAGATAGCCTGCTAGCAACGAATTCCAATTCCCATTAATCAACCCCAGGTAACCGCGCGACAGGTCTAACTCAGCTACCATTAGATGGCACACGACACTGATGACTCTCTGCGAACCCCATTCCCAGATCTACACAATGAGTGTACCGCTGACAGCACACGCTGTCACGCACTGGGAGCGTCGCACACGTATAGTGTCTGTCACACTTCATCACTTAGGGTAAAATCGCAGTGACAGTGAGTGAAGAAGTATAGACATGGCAATTACGTTAGTACAATGATATATTACGTTAATGGTATAATCCATTACTTTGGTTTTAGCTACAACTGGCGAGTCGTTGTAACGTGATGAGTTTTGGTAAGCAATAATGCACTTGTATTTGTGTATAGTGTATATTGCATTTGTATTACATATTATAGTAAGACAGTGAGCATAAGAATATATATATATATATATATATATATTATATATATATATATATTCTATACATATTCTAATAAACATGAAACACGTAAACGTCATTCGGAATGATTCTATACGCTAATTTTATTTTACTGAAAACGTCTCAAAGTTTCTCTATCACCGCTTTATTGTAACTAAACATCTCTGCAAACAAGCCGTACTTAAGCCTTGGATGCTACCAGCTCCTCTCTCACGACAACGCGCGCGCATGGAAAGCGGGGATTAACGGAAGCTGAGAGGAAGCCAGAGAACATTGCTGCCTCCTCCTCCTCATCCCGAGGAGGAGTGAATCTCACAAGTGGATGCCAGCAGCCACTCCGTGCTAAATCGTAAACAGTGAGCAGTGCGGTGCGCGCGCGGGGGAAGCGCGGCGCGACGGTGCATGCAGTGTGCAGGCGCTCGTTTATTTACATCTGGACAAGCGGCGAAGTGGAGGCGTACGCTGGCTGTCACGATATGAGCGCAGCGTAGCGCGGGAGCCGCCACGGCTGCTACTGCTACGGCTGCGTTCTCATCGGCACGTCGTTCACCACGCCCGGATTCGTTGCTATTTCGAATAATTGGTTACGAATATCTCCGTTTCGAATTCGTTTTTTTTTTATTCGTTGCGGTGATCAATCAATCGATCGCTCATTCAATCACGGGAGGGGGTTTCTTGCAGTCGTTTGTTATATTTACGGCACACGTTTTCGCTGCTTTGCTTATATATCGGCGACGTTTTTAAGACAATTCGGAAGTTTTGGAAGAGCGATGCCTTTGTACTAGGGTGACATCGAATGCGGGTTCAACCTAGTTTGTGTGTCTATGTATGTCCATATAACCTTAGTTGTAAGTGCATAATCTTGTGTGCGTGCGAGTGTGCGCGTGCGTGCGTGCAGGTAGGGTTCGTTGGTGTAGCGTGCTTGTATGCGGGGGCTTGCTTGCGTGAGCGCGTGGTTGTGTGTGTAGAGGGAGGGGTGCGTGTGTGCATGGGCCCTCACCGCCATCACGCACGCACACGCTCACCGTGCACCTTCACACTCACCGTGCACACACGCGCACGCTCACCGCGCACGCACACACTCACCGCGCACGCACACGCTCACCGCACACGCGACCTCGTAGACAGACCGACGCGCGTTGCGTGCGCGCGCTCAGGCGTCCACACGTCGCGTGGGCGAGAATCGAAACCACCCACGTTGAGACTGACCGGCGAGCGAGCCAGCTTTGTGCGTGCTGACCATTGTACTGGTTATCGGCCCCCTGACGGGGACAGACCGCTGTTCAATATTGGGCCGAGCGACCGCACGCTGCCGTCGCACAAAAACCGCATATTTCGCCGCTGCGGCAAACGCGACGTTTTTAATCGGATAAGCGGCCGGCCGCGGCACAACATGCAATCGCGCTAATTATGCTAAAGTGCGGACATGACGACGGGGCGAGTTCGCACGTGTGTGTGGTGGTGGGAGATCTATCGATGCAGCTCTTCGCATCACCGCAGGTCTGGAGCGACGGGTTGGGTGCATGGGAATAGGTAGGTATAGCGCCGTGGCAGCTGGCGCGAGAACAAACTCGCAGAGAATTGTGCCGTTCATTGCGTCGGAAAAGCGAAAAAGGAAATGAGTTGCGAAACAGATTTCTTTCCTGAGCGGGTCCTTATCGCCTTCCATCTTAGCTATGAATGCGCCACATGCAGCTCATGAGCAAGCTTACTATGGCGCTGAGAGAGCGGGCCAGGGGTGCGGAGCTCATAAATATGCGCATATATGCGTTATTATTGTAGTATGCTATTATAAATATTAATATGCGCATATATGCGTTATTATATTAGTATGCTATTATATATTAACATGCGCATATATGCGTTATTATATTAGTATGCTATTATATATTAACATGCGCATATATGCGTTATTATATTAGTATGCTATTATATATATATATATATATATTAATATGCGGCATTTACTCGCAATCACGCGCGGTCCCCCGTAATTTCGTCTTTAATTATTCGCCACCCCCCGCGGACCACGCCCCCAGCGTGGACCCACTTTCCACGTCAAATCTCGAGGCTATACTTCTGTCAAAGCGCAGCTCCGGTGAAGTCAGTTGTCCCTTACAAAAGGCGCCGCGAGACCAAGTCGGGAGTCGAGAGGTTGTGAGGCAGAGACTGAATGGCCGAAGTGCGCGCGCTGGCGTCCACGCTCGCGCGCGCGAAACTCACAATTACTTTTATTCGCGCGCGCGCAGTTTGCTGCGTATATATTTGTAGCGTATCATGCGGCCACTGCACCTGCTCCCCTAGCTCCCTCCCGGTCACTTGTCACGCGCCGCGCTATTATCCTGCATTCCTCGCCCACGTAGTTTCTCCCCCTCCTCCTCCTACCACCCGCCTCCCTCGCACCTCCACCGCCGCCTGTCCGCTTCAATAGAGACCCCGTCGACCAAACTCGCGCCGTTACGCACTTTCCGTCTCCTTACGGTTCCTTTCAGTGCAGAATCTGCCCCACTGCGGCTCCAGTTGGTATCAGCGGGTGAGGGTCCGTGCTTGATCGTACGCGCACCTCGCCTCTCTAGTCCGCACATATACCTCCGATGAATTTCACGGGAATGAAAATTTTTCGTTAAAACGCGCGTCCAAAACACCCTTCTCCGCCTTACGATGTGGGATAAAGATGGCCGCATCGGCGACTAAGCCAGCTACAAGGGAGTCTTCCAGACTCAACGGCCCCCATTATCGGTGGCCGGCCGCCAGTAGCCGGGGCAAGCAGAGCAATTAACCGTGCGCCAATTATCCGTGACGGGCCACCCAGGCGCAGGCTGGTGGCCGCCCGCCACACCGCATCGCTTATACTAAGCTAAGCCCTTCATCTACGCACAGCCACCCACCCCGACATTCCGCATGCACGGCAACACGTAAACCATGCAGCTGGACGTGGAGGGGATTTCAATATTATATGAGCGGGTGACGTGCAGAGAGCGCGAATCCGGGTAAGCCAGCCGCAGCATTTATACTAATGATATGTTACCGCTGCTCTATTCCTCTTTACCCTCTCTCTCTCTCTCTCTCTCTCTCTCTCTCTCTCTCTCTCTCTCTCTCTCTCTCTCTCTCTCTCTCTCTCTCTCGCTGCTCCTCTCCCTCTTTCCCTTCTTCCTCCTTCTCGCCCCTCCCTTCCCCTATTTCCCTTTTCCCTTTCTCTGTCTTTATTCCCCATATCCCGGTCTCTTAGCTGGTACATGGTTAGTATAGTACCGACAATCACTTGCCCTGTTAGCAGCTCGCTTGCCGCTGCTGTGCCGCCGGTCGCAGCACCAGCGCCTTTCTCTCAGGTCCAACCACTTAAATAGCCTACGATGACAATTCCTACAATAATTCATCCAAGCCGACAGTAGGATCTACGCAATTTTTCGAGAAATGAGCAACAGTTTTATTGATCACGCAACAGACGGCGCTGGTACACAAACAAAACTAGCTGTAGATAGTTATAGATAGCTATGGATATCTAGAGAAAGCTATAGAAAGCTATAGAAAGCTATAGATATAGCTAATAGCTAATAGCTATAGATTGCTGTCTGATCACTGCGAACATCGGTCGGTTCGTACATGCCTACGTTCTAACCAATCACGCCCTAACGTAGTCAACATTAGAATGCAAAGTAAGGAACGCTGAATACACCGCCGTAAATTCTGCAGAGGCGCGTGGTCTATACTCAGTTGAAATCCGCTAGAATGCTTCCGCTGGTTTAGCGCGAAGATGTGTACGCTTCTCGAGTATATACAGTGAGTGCCTTATAGGTGACCCCAGTTACTACGGGCTCCTAGTTATCCCACACACCGACTTCGCTTCAATCTACCGGGAATAATTTCAACCTAGAATACGTTAGGCTAGTTGGGCAAGCGCTAAAAGGCGCAAACATGACATCAACTATGCGTCTAGTCAGCTAAATAGCTGATGAGGCCGAAATGCTGACGTGAACTGACCGCTACTGTATATAATGAAACATCGTCATCAAATATCCACGCCATCTCTCTCATTGAATCCCATCGCATTAAGCGACTTTCGCGAAGAGAGAATCGTGCGCCTACAAATTGTAACAACAACGTGAATATCAACGTCCGAGAACAACGTACATCCAGCCCCCATCTGAAACGAGCAGCATCACGCCACCACGACGGGAAGACGGGGTTAAAGACAAAACGCCGTCCCCGGAGCCTGAACGTGCAAACGTCTAAATTTCTCCACGCTCTCGCTTGTTGCAAAAAAAATCTGATCGCATCTGAAGCCAAAGCAAGAGCAGCTTCTACATTGTGTATACCGTGTGCGCGCAGGGTGGGCTGCTGCTGCGTGCTACAGTCAAACGGTGGGATGAGGCTCCAGTGACCGTGATCTGGCTTCAGCGAGACTGGCGACCGAATATCTGCTGCGTGAGCGCATTCCTCGCCCAGCTGTAGTAAACAATCGCGCCTGTGAGAAAACTTCGGGGTGAAGAAGTAAGGGTGAAAGGCTCTCACACACACGCACACACACGCACGCACGCACGCACGCACGCACGCACGCACGCACACACACGCACGCACGCACGCACGCACACACACACACACACACACACACCGCGCACACACGCGCACACGGCGCACATGCACAGACGGGCATCAGGAAGAGAGCTCGTATCCTTACACGTGAGGTGCAACCAGCTCTGACCTGCACCAACGAAAACATCGTTGCGTTGTTGAATTCAACCGAAAACAACAAAAAACAACGTTGCACTGTTGCCGCAGCTAATGCAGCACAGACAGCGGGCGCTGGGGGGAGGGGGGACTTCCCTCCCCCTAATCGCAACCGAATGAAACGTCCACCCTCAGCGATCTGCTCGCGTATATTCGAGCCCCGATCGCCCTAGGACCGTTCGACTCCATCCCCCGAGGGTACGGCAGGCTGTACGCAACCACGTGTTGTGACGCGGCAGTGTTCGACAAAGATGCAGTGTTTCGAATTTAAACAGCGTTCGCCAGGAGGCGGGGCGGCCGGTCTGCACCGGTCTAGTCAGCGCGCCCGCTCATCTCACACAAAGTACCTTTGTGTCTTTGGCGGAGAAGGATGAGGGCGATGATAGTGGATGCTGCGCAACAAAGCATCAGTACCATAAGTGCAGCTTGAATATTAATACGGTTATCAGACGCTATGGCAGATGTCATCAGTAATAAACCAGGGCAGTACAGAGGTGCACCCTGATAGGAACTTAGGGGTTATAGTAAGGGTTATTATAGTGTTTATAATAACTTCAGTAGAGTTCATAGGGATTTCGGTAGGGTTCTGAGACGCGTACGCACACATACACACACACACACACGCACGCACGCACGCACGCACGCACGCACGCACGCGCGCACACACACATGCACGCACACAGACGTGTATACACACACGCACGCACGCACGCACGCACACACACGCACACGCGCGCGCGCACACCCATACTCGCACAAATGCACGCATAATAATTATACTTAAATCAACTCAACACACGTAATAGTCCCTGGGAACGGGCATCAACCATGGCGCCAGTACATAACAGCAGTGGCAGGCAAACCAAGGTAGCGGCAGTACCAGACCACGCACGTAAAAGCCCGAGTGGAAAATTCTGCTATCGAGAGAGAGAGAGAGAGAGAGAGAGAGAGAGAGAGAGAGAGAGGGCGGGGAAAACGAGGTAAATCCAATACCGTTTACAGCCTGATCACAGGCACAGCTCCGCAGGTAGCAGCGGCGGCCATGTGAGCAGAACAGCATCAGGTGAGAGCGGTGATTTAGCGGGAGGGCAGCGCAGTGACGGCGCCGCCGACAGGCCGCTTTTGTTGAGCATCGCATCGAGAACACAGCGCCCTAATCGCTCCATGCACGTATAGAGCTTCTGTGTGTGAGGTCACACACGAGCGTGACCTGCGGGCTGTGTGACGTCACGGACACAAAGGCGTCCAGCTGAGTGTGTTACACACAGCCATTACTCCCGTTGCTGTGTTCGCCGTGACAACATTATTGTGCGAACGAGTGACACCGATCACGATCCGCCTCATATGCGCGCGCGTGCGTGCGTGCGTACATGTGTGTGTGTGTGTGTGTGTGTGTGTGTGTGTGTGTGTGTGTGTGTGTGTGTGTGTGTGTGTGCGTGCGTGTGAGTGCGTGTGCATGCGTACGAGCACAGGCACTTGAAGCGTTTCAATAAAATATATACGCCGGGTCGTGTGCTGTGCACAGGCGACAGTTCAATATATATATATAGTTATATATATATATTTAACTGTCGCCGTGCACAGTACACGACCCCTGCGTATATATTTTATTGAAACGCTTCAAGTGCCTGTGCGTACGAGGGCGTGCGTTAGGTTTAGCCTTGGGTTAGATTAGGCTGCAGTACGCGTGTGGGTCACCGTTAAGACGCACCAAAACCCTGACCAAGTATTAACACACGGGTTATCCTACGATTTCTGTATTAATTAAAAGTGAGATGACACCAAGATCACATTATATACTTTTACAAGCATAGGTAGAATCAAGTTGAATTAATCGAACACTGACATTAGCTGGAAGCAGCAGTATCTTTGATACATAAGCCTTGGAAGAATGTTATTAGTTTATTACACTCTAGCCACTCAACGGAGGTTAAAACTAAACGTCGAATTATGAAAGATGTCACCAGACAGTACCATACAGAACAACATAACAGCAAGTGGGATTAGCAATTACGCACACAATAACAATATACATGCAACAAAACACGTGTATACATAAGACTAGCTTCCATATACTGCGAATAGTCGCATGTACGTCTTTGCACGCGCATTCTTGTTGGGACGACAGCCCATAATACGGGAATCAAGACCACCCCCGAAACAGTAATGCTGATGAGGTGACACATAGCATAGGTCGAGCACAGCACGCTATAACCCAGTCTCAATAAGCCGCCTACGTCGCCACGGACAAGTCAAGTCATTCTGCTGCGGTCATGCAAGCACGGCCCGCGCGGGTGGCGCTCTTCACTCTTTCCCCGGTGACGACAAAGGAAAACCATAAACATTCCAGACGTCGATTTCGAGAAAAGCCGACAAGTAGAGGATGCGCATAGTGAGTGAGCCGCAGCGGTTCACACGGTCACCCGCGGGCGGCCCCGCTCCGGGGGTTACACATCGCGACAGACACTATCTCAGGTACGTACCCCGCGTACGTATACAGGTACATACTTTTTGCTAGCACCAACATATATAAATACGTATATTCTACCGACTGAATTGCCACCCATCCATGTCGCGGTCGTAAGCTCGATTTTTCCCATGTTTACTCCATTTATCAGCCCGATAAAATTCTCAGACGAGAAAAAATAAATACTGTAAACGTTGTAACTATAATATAGGCGCTTATTAAAGATTTTTTTTCAACGTTTATCCAAATAAGGAGTCGTATATGTGTGAGGATATGTGTAAGACATGGTAGACACCAGCAGATCACCTCCTAATTGAATCTCTGCTCCACCGAAATATGTATTATTGTATATAAATATAATATAATCGCTTTATAAGATATCGCAATAGACGGCAGACTACCGCCAGTGACGATACTCACTGAGCGAAATCCCCGCTATGTGAGTAAAAGAACACCCCTAGTGACAGTCAATCAACGTCTAACTAATAACACACCTGCTAAATATATATCACACCTCTAGCAGAACCCACACATCATGAAGCCCCTGCTGAGTGAAATGGAATAGAGTATATATATATATAATACTATATATATATTATATATATACACACTATACTATATATTATACTATATATATACTTTTATATACCTCTATATTCATAGACCTCCAACAGAATTCGCCCTTCACCATAAGTCCCCCGACTGAAACCATTAGTCATCCCCTCGCACATTCCCAGATATGCACTCGCACCAAGCACACCACTTGCCCACCGTCGACGTCTTTGAAAGCAATCTATCGTAAGCTTTACTCTCCCGACTCCGGGTGCACAATTAAACGCATCTTCATCGTAATGATCGCAAAGCTCCTGAAGACAGATCTACACCGAGCTGGAGCCTCGGTGGCTAGCACTCACAGAGCTAACAGGCCTGCTAGGGCACAACCGGAGCTAGCAGACCTGCCAGCACACAACCAGAGCTAACAGACCTGCCAGCACACAATCAGAGCTAACAGACCTGCCAGCACACAACCAGAGCTAACAGACCTGCCAGCACACAACCAGAGCTAACAGACTGCCCAGCAACCACCAGAGCTAGCAGGCCTGATCAGCACAAACCGACAGCAGGCCTTGCCAGCACACAACAGAGCTACAGACTGCGCACACACCAGTAGCGAGCAGAATCTGCCAGCGCCACAATCCAGAACGCTAGCAGCCTGCCAGCCACACAAACCAGAGCCTAACAGCTCTGCCAGCGACAACCAGCTAACAGCACACACCAGAGCTAGCAGGCCTGCCAGCACACAACCAAAAACAACCAGAGCTAGCAGCACACAACCAGAGCTAGGAGGCCTGCCAGCCACACAAACCGGAGCTAGACGGCCGCAGCACACAACCAGAGCTAGGGGCCTGCCAGCACACAACCAGAGCTAACAGCACACAACCAGAGCTTGAGGTCCTGCCAGCAACAACAGACTAATCAGGCTGCCACACAACCAGAGCTAGCAGGCCTGCCAGCACACAACCAGAGCTAGCAGGCCTGCCAGCACACAACCAGGCAGCTATAGCAGACCTGCCAGCACACAACCCAGACTAGCAATCCTTGCCAGCGGCCACACAGAGCTAGCAGGCCTGCCAGCACACAACCAGAGCTAACAGCACACAACCAGAGCTAGCAGGCCTGCCAGCACACAACCAGAGCTAACAGCCTGCCAGCACACAACCAACCTAGCAGACCGTGCGCACTTCAGACCCAGGAGTACAGCACACATACCAGAGCTAGCCACGCCTGCCAGTCATCACATACAGACTGCAGCACACAACCCGAGCTAAGCAGCTGCCAGCACACAACGCCAGCCGCAGCCTGCGCACCGATACCCAGACGCTCACGCACACAACCAGAGCGTAGCAGCCTGCCAGCCACCATCAGTAGCTACACGCACACAACCAGTGCTACACGGCACATCCAGACGCTAGCAGGCCTGCAGCACACAACCAAGAGCTCTCAGAACACAACCCAGAGCTAGCAGCCTTGCCAGTACCACACACAGCTAGCAGCCTGCCAGCAACAACCATAGCTAGCAGGCCTGCCAGCACACTAACCAAGCGCGGCCTGCGCACACAACCAGACAGCTAGTGTCAGTCCTGCACACACCAGACGCTAGCCCAGCCACAACCTCAGACTACAGGCCTTACCCAGCACACACACAGAGCTAGCAGGCTGACCAGCACACAACAATCGAGCCAGCCACAACCAGAGCTAGCAGGCCTGCCAGCACACAACCAGAGCTAGCAGGCCTGCCAGCACATACCCAGAGCTAACAGCACACAACCAGAGCTAGCAGGCCAGCCAGCACACAACCAGCAGCACATAATATCACCTCCGATAGCGAGAGAACGCCCGCCACACAGGTAAGTGTGAATAACTAATACGGCCACAATACCCAGACCACCGCTCCAACAACGACCTAATCACCACCTAGCATTACTTGAGATGTCCCGCTCGAGATAAGGTGCGCTCACACGTCAGTAGCAATGCGTGTGTTTGCACGCCCCCCGCGCGCGTAAATACTGCAATCAAACGAACTGCTCCCGTTTAAACACAGATCTTATCAGGAGTCTATATCAATAGGAGTAAGACAGACTGAAACCGGAAAAATTCAACATTTAGTAGCCTTAGTCTACCTATGATTTATTGTGTTTAACTCGATAAACTTGAGCTGAAGTGTTACCTTAATCATTAAACTAATTCCGTGTCTAATCGTTGGTCTCACAAAAATAACGAATCGGTATCAATACTATTGATAGACTCCTGATCTTATAGTTGTAGCGGGAACACGCGGTCCCGTTGTAACCCCATACAGGTCCCACGCCACTAGGTGTCGCCGTGGGCAATAGCCTGGCTGATCACGGACTAGCTTTCGGGCATAAAAATATAAGGGCACGCGTAACGGACAGTTTCGCACCGATACGTGGCTAACATACACGGGGTTACCGGAGTTATTGTGCTAGCGACTCATAAGAAGCTTCTATTAAAAGCTTATAAGAAGCTTCTTAGATATAGCTTCTATTATAAGCACGAGTATCAAAACCGGCGCTCCGCGGTGTAAACAGAGCAAAAAGTCTCTCGTGCTAAAATGGTAAAATTATAATATCATGTGAACTGTTATCTAAATATTCTAATATATATATATATATATATATGTGCAGGGTGCGAAATGAACGGGAGTCCGGAGTCAAATACTCCCTGATTTACTGCTGGACTCCCTGATTTGACATATGCAAGAGTCCGTATAACTCCCCTGAAAATTCTGCTATAGGCTATTACTAGTTCGTTCCTGAGCTCGGCCGCGCGGAATTACCGTATTTTTTCAGTAAATGTCCAAAGAAAATTTTGCAGACGTGCAACCGCATGAAGCTTCAAAATAAGCACATGCGTTATTGTTAATATCTTTAATTTTGAACTTCAGACTGCGGACTGCCTCATTTTGCCGCGGACTCCCTCTTTTTGAGGGCAGGGAGTCCGTTGGACTCCCTTGTTCAAAAGTTAATTTCTACCCCTGTATGTGGATAAAAATGTTAATATCAGGTGATTTCACCTGTTCATCGTCTAACGCCTTACAACGATGACAGAGTTCAAAAAAACCGTCTATCGACCTCTTCTCCTTTCTTTACACACGCACGCACGCACGCACGCACACATACACACGCGCGCGCGCAGTCTATTTTCTGCTAAACAGAGTGGTTCGCGAGTAGTAGGTACAACAAGCAGCGCGCGCTGGCAGATGGAGTGCTGGGGTGTTTACACCTTTGCCTGCCCACCCAGCTCCGCACGCACCGACGGCGGGCGCGGCTGGAGTAAACACCAATAAACAGCCGCGCTCGCGCTCGCATGCACAACACGCGCTAAACACAGTGCGTGCGCCGGACGACGACCGCGGCGACGTGTGTCGCTGCTGATAATCACATGTCCGATATAATAATAACAGGGGAAATCATACATGAGCTGACAGAGAGAGGGAGGGTCGGGGCTCTGACCACGGGGCAGCTACCCCATCGAGCATCTGTCATCCAGCGTGGATGCATGCATATGAAGTATTCTGTCCACTGTGTGGTCACACATACGTGGCTATAGTCAGCCTGTTCTGCTAGCATCTATGACAAATACGACATACGCATATACGCTCTCCTATGACACGATTTGTCATAGGAAGATTCTTCCTATGGCAAATATTGTTGTATGTGTTGTGCGCATCATAGGAGTTTAGAAGCGCTATATTATGAACGCCAGCAGTGAATTTCAGCTGTAAAGCGGAACGAACTTGACTCGCCAATATTTGTCATAGGAAGAATCTTCCTATGACAAATAGTGTCATAGGAGAACGTATATGCGTATGTCGTATTTGTCATAAATGCAAGCAGAACATGTTGCTATAGTGCACTAGTGAGACACTGCTCGGACATAACTGGGCATTAAATAGGGGCACGGACGTTGTACGAGTGAGACTTGCTTATTATGCAATCGCGAATAGATGCCTATGAAATATTCTGTATTCTGTCCACTGTGAGCCTGTGCGAGGTCACCCAGAGACGTAGCCATATTGCACTTATGAGACACTGCTCGGACATAACTGGGCATTAAATAGGGGCACGGACGTTGTACGAGTGAGACTTGCTTATTACGTGGCCAGGTCATTATACTGGGCATAACCGAGACAGGGTGACTGTACTGGAGACAACTGTACTGGCGAGAGCTGGCTGACATGCGGTTGGGATGTAACTGTGGCGTGGCAGTGGATGTAACTATAGCATACATAAAATGTAGTTGTCATGTGGCAAGAGGAAATCACACACACGGCCGGATACAGACGACACATGTCGCATGTTGTTTGGCAAACTTTTAATCAGTCGTTAATTAATTTTGATTAATGACAACCAATAAGGACATGAAGAAGGGTGGAGGGCGTGGGAAAGGGAGCGAGAGCAAGAGAGGGAGCGAGAGAAGGAGTGTGAGAGAGAGAGAGAGAAACAGAGAAAGAGAAAGAGCGAGAGCGGAAGATGTACCGAGGGATGGATGGATGGATGGATGGATGGATGGATGGATGGATGGATGGATGGATGGATGGATGGATGGATGGATGGATGGATGGATGAATGGATGGATGAATAGATAGATAGATAGATAGATATATGAATAGCTCGACAGATAGATACTAGATAGATAGAGAACAGTCAGAGATGAAGCTGACATTACATCCGTCATAAGATCATCCTCTGACTGTTTACTCATCTCTGCATCTTATTGCTGACATCTTGGCCTTGAGGCAACATGGGGACAGGCGGTTGGCAGCCAGCAGCTGTAAGTGAGCAGCTCAATCAGCACTCTGTCTGCAGCGGCGCAGCCCCTCAAGCCGCATTCCACCTTCACCAGCTTCCCGCCACCATTCGCTCGACAGGAAGGCCAGCAATATGATATTTTTACGAGAACAACGCGCTGGCTTGCTCAGCGAAGCTGCGGGTGCGCACGTGAAGTGACCTCTCCTCTCACCACAGGTGTGTACCGCAGAGATACAACGTGAGAGTCTATAGGGTCATACACAACAACACACAAACAGACGCGCGAGAGATATATAAAAGATATATAAGCGATATATAAGAGACCTGCGCGTGCAACCATGCTGCAGCGCAGCACGTTTTCACACTCGTACATGAGCATGTCCCGCTATTCTGAAATATGCCGTGGATGAAATGAAGTTGATGAGACGGCATGGTGAGATGAGATGGCGTATCCAGCCATGCTACTGAATGGAATGTCTCAACATTGTGATACGGGATGCATAAGTAGTCTACAGCATGAAACATAAACTGAGGCACGTCTCACCACGGACACACATACATGTACAGCCACGTTCACGCATGAGACACGTCTCAACAGCGACACAAACACCCCCCCCCACACACACACACGCGCGCGCACACACACACACACACATACGCACGCACGCACGACACACACGCACACACACACACACACGCACGCACGCACACACACACACACACACACACACACACACACACACACGCGCACACACACTCACGCGCACACTGCTTAACACTGCGATGCCGCGCCAGACACGGCACATCCGACGAACGCACTCATCTGAGGTTGATAATGGCAACACGGCGGCGCGGGAGGGAGGCAGGGAGAGCCTCCCCCTCTCTCTCTCCCTCTCTCTCTCGCGCAGTATATTGTTGAATCGTAAACACGCGCGCGCGTTTTTCCGCCCGCGCTCGTTGCGGAAACGCCGCGGCACATTCCCATCGCCCAATAAAAGCCGCTGCTGCTGCGATGTACGGCGGACACGCGATACACCCGCGTGAAACCCCCGATGGGAAGCTGCCGCAGAGAGAGCCAGCCGAGAACAAATGTGGACGCGGGGTCTGGTGCGAATTAGCGATGTGTTGCACACCACACCGGCGCGCGCATTGAAAGCCCTCATTAAGCCAGCAGCGACCGGCTGCTGAAGGACCAGTAATTCCCCACTAAACGAAGACCACAAGTTGGCAGCGCTGGCTTCCTGTAAGCCGGGGAACTCGGCGCGCCGAAGACGGCCGCCGCTCGGCGACGCCGATGCGGCGTACGGTGTCGCGCGAAAAGAACGGCGACAGTCTAGGCGCCCCGCGATGCCATCGGAACCGTAGACCGGGCAATTTCCCAGCGGCCGGCGAGCAGCGCATGTGTGTTTGGCTAAAGCGATTTCGAGGCGAATTAATCCGAAGCAGAGCCTGGATGACCGACGGGCAAATCCGCGCAATGGTCAGCTAAACAAATATTTCGCAAATACGGACCACGGCAACGCATTCCTCGGTGCAAAACAGCTTAAGATCCACTTTTAGATAGAGAGTAGCAGGCGGCAGGCAGGCAGGCGCTACGGCTTGTTTCTAGCGAACAACAGCGGCAATTAATATTTACACGAGTTCTCGCCTACAGTGACAACAAGCACAGCCTACAGCCTCCCGTTGCCCTGACAGCAGCCTCTTCTTCTTACCACGGGAAGCCTCGTGACATTCTAGAGAAGCCATGCGTGCGTTCTCAAGACAGCACGCTGCGTATCTGTCGCGGAAGTGACCTTTGCGATCAAACCTAACCGAACTTCGACAAAGTAGCAAGGGCCCGCGTTAGCATCCCGGCACTGAAGTTGCTAATATTTATTGTTATTATTATTATTATTATTATTGTTAATATTATTTATTGCTAATATTTATTATTAGTCTTTAATTCGTCAGCACCCTGAATGTTTACCATATAACAAATTAGCCTATAAGGTGACAGTTTTCAACATATAGTAGGCCGGTTGCTCAGCGTAATTGTTCTTATATATATACTTTAACTGCTCTTACTTAACTCTCTACCACTGCGATTATCGCTCGTAAATTGTTCTGACCAACACATACTTCGATGAATAAAGAACTCGAGTATTTCAAATACAACAGCATCACGCGCGTAGAACTGCTTTGTTCGAACTTATCTATTCACTTATTTCAAAAAAATTGCCACTCGCGTAAGCAAACAATAACGACCAATTAACGCTAGAATCTGCAGATTAATATTTAGCAAGCGCAGATGTTTTGAACATGTTCCGGTCACTTATAGTGTAAGTCACGCGCTAAAACCGGATATCCGAAAATATGAAACTGCTAAGTTGAAAATGAACAGTTTGTTTGCACTCTGTGATTGCTCGACTGAAGAAAGTTAACGAGCCTATTGAATTACAGCTTCAGTTTTGTCTTTATCGCGCGCTAAACCAAGTTCAATTAACAGCAAAAACGGTAGGAATAAAAAAAAATAAACAAAAAAGTTTCAGCTAGCTAATGATTGGGTGTTCCAAGTAAAGTCTGTGAAATTCGAATTCTCGCTGTACACAGACGTGTGAAAAATCGTAGCAAAACACGACGCATCTAGAGATGCACATAAATACGATGCATAAGTTGTGCATAGTTATTAGTTAGTAATACCGAAAACAAAATAACAAATGTAAAAAACTTATATTGTATTAATAGGATCCTAAGAAACATGTGGCAGAAGTACACAGAATATAGGGCCATACAATCATTATCAGTTAAAGTCATATACTGTAGTGAGAGCCAGAGAGTGCTGGAACACATGCATCCTTTCTCAAGCTGGCGGTGTCAGTAGCCTGTCACATCGCCTCGCGCTCGACCCAGCTTGTTTCGTACATAAGTGAGATATACTGGCTAGCCTACGGCTCTGTTCGCCATGGTTAGAAGATTTGTGACGCCGCAAAAGCCATATATAATTCTGTGGAATCGCTGGTAGCGGCAACGGGCTCACCTGATCTACTAGTGCTCAGCTTGTGTAGCATGGTTGACAGTCCCGCTGTGACAAACATACCCCCTTATACATTGCGCATGTGTATGGTCTAGCAGGGCGCACAGCACACTGGGCATGCGTATGGGGAATTGACTTTTATTGCGCATGCGCGATGTATAGGTGGGGGGGGGGGTATAGGGAGATGTTTACCGCGGCGTTATTAAGCAGAACGTTCCGTATATTAACGAGAAGGATTCGTGTGTTGTGTAGTTCGCATGTAAATAAATGCTCGACAAGTAACTAATCTAAGTATCCAAGTTTAATCTAAGTATGACCTTGTAAATCTATTCGTGCGTGTTTGCAGCACGCGCCGCCGCACGTGTCAGCCATGCAGCGCCTGTGTGAAGAATTCGACCGGTTCGAAAAATCTCAGCCAACGCAAATGTTATTTAGGATTAATTATGCGTTTAAACGAGAATACATACTGACGTGCGAGCTAAAATAGCAGCTATACCCAGCGGTCGAGGCAAAGCTATTGGCTGTCGAATCACATGTAACTAAACTTCCCTCGAGGATATTCCCACGATTTTTTAAACAAATTTACAGCTTTAAATCGTTATTTCCAAAATCGTATAGCTCTTGAGGACATACAGAACTTACGCACGCACGCACGCACGTAAGCACGTGGACACGTATGCGCACATAGGTAGACGTTTGAAAGCACATCTTCACATGACGTCTGCTGAACAATAGAAGTTTTCGTCAGTTATTTACAAGCGACCAAGCGTCACTATCGAGATGTGATTGGTTGTTACACTCAGTCAGGTGATATATTCTGCCACCCCGGCCAAATGTCTGCTCTGCTTTCGTTCACCTTTACTCTACACTATCACTATTGTATCAGTTTGTAAAGTAAGGTGACCTCGAAGGTGTCCATAAGGTTCTCGAAAATCCTACCGTTTAAAGAAAATGACCGAGAGTGCCGATCAAAAGTGGAGCTGTCATTCGACCATAGTGTATAGTCACGAGGGACGATCAGAGGTCCTGCCTCTCGTTTTGTTAAATGGGTCAATTTTACACGTAATTTAATTGTTTACGCGAATTGCTGACGCATGACTGACGCGTTCGGGGGAATATAGTAGACACGACATGCGCGCGTTCACTCTACAGCGCGGCCGCGAAGACCACAAATCATGTCTTTAGAATAAGTGAGGGTAGAGCATAAGTGGGATAATGATCTACAATCAGGCTACACAGTTCGGAAACAGTTGCGAGTCTGTCCGTAGGTGTTTGGAAACAGGCACAGGACTGATATTATCGCGTTTATACGTTTCTTGGTCATACGCACACACACACACACACACATATATATATATATATATATATGTATATATATATAAATAAATAAATATATATATATATATATATATATAAATATATATATATATATATATATATATATATATATATATATGTTATTATCGATATGTCGTGTTAGAAATATCATTACAAATCTAATACCGCATTTATCTGGCATTAGTGAGACATTAATGTAGTTTTTACATAAAGAATCCTCACAGAGGGATGCATGTTGAGGCGAACACTGTTCTAGAACAGTGTTAGTAAGAGTTTCAGAAACCAAATACCTGAACAAACCATAGCGGCCCACCTCAGTCGCCCACCCCCCATGTCGTGTATATTTTATAATTATTTTTCCGGCTTCTCGCGTGCAGTTTCTCATACCGACTATTATAACACGCTGCGAGCACTCATCTCTACATCTTAACCATAGTTATATATACCATATATTATATCAAGAGTACATAATAGGAAAGTATTATGTACTCTCCTATTATGTACTCTTGATTATATATCATAGTTAGTATATAGAGATCAGTGGCTGCGAGCCACTCCATGGTTAGTCGTGTCTGGTAGCGCACAGGCCTGTACACCTGTCAGTTAGTTGTGTCTGGTAGGCCAAAACAAAGCTGAGAACTATTGCTTTCTGTAGGTGAAAAAAACCTGCTCGCTTAGCAAAACAGACAGACGTAGGTTCATTTCTGAGTTGTTAGACCCAATGTTATCCAGCCTTGTAACAGTAGAAGGATTTTATTAAGAAGTGGGTGCGACCGGCCTCGCGTAATACCGTGTTGCACGGGCACATTTCTCAATTTTAGAAGGCGGGGAATAGCACATTCGGTGTACCAAGACGCGCACGCTCGCACGCTCGCACGCTCGCACGCACGCACGCACGCACGCACGCACGCACGCACGCACGCACGCACGCACGCACACACACACATACCCAGTCGAACGGCGAGCTAAGTAGCATGCATGAGCTAAGTATGCATATATAATAATCCTTATATACATGTTTGATTGTGTCTTTTAGATGATTTTGATTGTATTCCAAACGAGAGGGGGGAAACTGAGATGTTCGTCTTTCCCTGATATCACTTACCATCCAAGGAGGATACGGTCGCTATATGTAGCAATACAGCCAATAGAGCCAATAGAGCATGGTGGAACATGCAGCTCATGGTCAGCATGGTTCTTCTTCCAGCAGAAATCTGCAACAGAGAATGATTTTTTTCTAAAAACCTTAGCATGTATAATGCGGCGTACGCGTACACGCACACACAATGAAACAAGTTAGATAAATCGTAATAAATCTACTCGTACGATACATAAATCAATACATAACTTCTTATGGATTAAAGCAATTAAATTCCATTGCATAAACAGTATAATCAAATTTTGTGCTGGCGATTTTATTTTTAGGATTTTATTTGAAGTTTAATCTCCCATTCTTTCATATACAAAAGAATTATGCGCTCCTTTGCTAGACAATGAATGAAATGGAAATATCAACAAGAAATTCTTTTTTGATCGAAAAGAATAATTAAATTAGATATGCGAACGCACATCCACAAGGTTAGCAATTCATTAAACATGTCTGCCTCTTCCAACTCTTCACCCTTTCCAGAAACAGGTCACCATAAAAGAATGTGGCGAACTGTTTTGCAACTGGATTGCCCGTGGGGCTGTGAATGTGTCATGTTGACGCCATACGATACTACTACTACCCTTTCCAGAAACGAATAAACTATAACTGAGAAATTTCACATAATTGTTGTTAGAACATATCGACCTTCCAGGTCTTTCCTAACGCATGTAACCTTTGTAAAACCAGGCGTAACAGCCGTTTAACCTATATACGGCACATCGCGCGCCGTTGCCACCGCGGCACTCGAGGGCTTCCTATCCCGAAACAAATCATATTTCCATCGTAAATTCTGCAGCTAACAGAGTCAGTGCAGCGAGAGTTGCACATCGCGCCTCGGATTCTTCACGCTCAAGCAACTGCTTCGCATTTCGTGCCCACTTGTTTTGCAATGTCCGTCGATCGTTTGTCTTCCCCTGACGTGAACCATAGCAATATAAAGCTAGCCGAGGAGATTTACTGGCCGGCTGAAATACGGCAGTCGGCAGCTGGCGGGTCCCTACGAGCAACAGCCTGCATATCAACGTGCGGTCTATCGTCCTCAGCATCGCCCGCAACATTTACATCGCCACGTTCTATATCTGCATCGCCGCAACATTTACATCGCCACGTTCTATATCTGCATCGCCGCAACATTTACATCGCCAGTTCTATATCTGCATCGCCGCAACATTTACATCGCCACGTTCTATATCTGCATCGCCGCAACATTTACATCGCCACGTTCTATATCTGCATCGCCAACACAGTGACATATAAGGACGCGTTCTATCGACCTCGGTACCATAGCAACGTATCGCGCAACATTCACACGGCAACGATATACGACAACATCACTGCAACAACTGCAACAATAGATTTATCTGAACATGAACGCATCAATATTTCCAGAGATCGCAGCGTTCTATGCTGACCCGACTGCAACAATTACAGCAAACTTTTATTTGGCGATCCTGACATAGACGACCAAACCTCATACTAGCCATCACACACAAATCACATCATACAAAAGTCGCACGTCCACGCCACGCCTCATCCTCATCACTACAGAATCATCGTCAGACTCGTGATGGTATTTACGAGGATTTTCCTTCTTTTTCCTCAAACTTTTTCTTCGTCTATACGATAAGTTCTCGCGATCGTCTAAGTTCTCTCCTTTGATATATTCTCCCCGACACACGTTTCGCCATCGTCTCGTCCTCCCCGCCTCTGCCTCGCTGACACATTTACGCTCGGCGCGCGTTGCCCTTCTCCGCGCATCAGCGACAGATTTACCACGCCGAAAGAAGATGCTTGAACCCAACAGAGAGGAGCTCAAATCGCGGAAGAATGCGGGAGGGGTCACCAACATGCACGGGGGAAATACTTACGAGGGATGCCGTGGTTTAGACACACAGGGATGGCTTACGGGGGACGCCGTGGTACACACACATATATATTGGGATGGGGTTGGCTGCTCGAGGCAGCAGCCTCACTCTCCGTCCACGCCGTCGGCAACGGGACACTGAATGGTGGGTTTTATCTACTGGCTAAGCACAATATTTACAGTGAGATTTTTATCTGACGTCGGGGGATTACGGGAGGCCGAGTGGTTAAAACAGCCGTAATGAATGGCGGCGGCTGTACGCGCGCGAGTTGCCGCGGCCAGGTGTCAAACTACTCGATGTCGACTCGACGGACACTTGCAGGTTCCCACAGCATCTTGTACGGCAACCTGCACACGGCCAATCTCAGGGTCCACGCTGCCACTTACTGAGGGAATTACTGAAGGCATTACTGAAGGCATTACTGAAAGCCACCCCACCCTGTTCTTATACCAGAACACAAATCTCTATCGTACCTCGTGGATATTTTCAGTACATTTCTTTTGCCAAATCGGCAACAAGAATCGTACTTCTGAAATCATTTATTATCATACAGAATCTTCTACTCCAACGGGCAGCGTAAAATTCAAATAATGGACAATGCGTCCCATCCACTGGACGCTTTCCTCAAATTCGGAAGTTGTTTTCCCTGAGGATTCCAATTTGCAGACGGACACACCTCCGCACTACACTCAACAACTGATCACAATATCCAGCAAAACAGCCGCAGAATGGAGTGAATATGTGAGAATTCGGATATCGAACGTGTTGGACGACATCAGTGCGTGTCTGTATGTACGCCGGCATGTATGCGCACAGCTGCACGCTGACTGCCGACACGCGGATGACGGGAGGAAGAGAAAAACTAGCGGGTTGATTGAAGATCACATCGAAAGGAATCCGAAAAGTAACAACAAATTAGTACGAGAATATTTCTCTGCAACTGCTCCAAAAACGTTTGCGCTGCTGCGACACAAAACTGTGTTGCTACGCCAAGCTCGATCTCACAGTGAATAGATAGTTAGATACACACTGACATGCTGAGATTTGAGATTAAACCTAGTGGCAGGAAATCTGCGTTGGTTCTCGCACAAAGACGCTGCACTCTTGCACACGTTACTCACACGTAAAACAAGATGATACTAACAAACAAACAACAAACAAAGAGCTCATCAACGCTTTCCCCAGCCCCGCATTTACATCCAATGATTATCGCAGTCAGATTCCAATTCGTTTACACATCGAATACTTGAATCATGAGCATGACAGGATGGCTCCCACAACGCCGAAAAAAATACCTCACGCGTTTGAAATAGCCCGTTCACACATGATCTGCCAATCACACTAATTAAAGTGCCAATCAACGCAGAGAAATGACTCGGGTCACGGAACGAATGTTTCATCCGGTTATTTCACGAGGAAGACGTGCAGGCAGCAGCAGCATCAACGTCAGCATCCGCATCCGAGAATATGGGCTTCGCGTGCACACTGGGCTTCAGTTATCTATGGCTGCTAATCTATGGCAGCGACTGAACATTTATAAAAAAAATACATCGCGCTCGGGGAAAGAGAGCATTTATATCGCGCGCGCAAAAAAAAACCCGCCAGCTAAGCTCACACTGCACCTGTTGTTGCACTCATGTCAACAGTAACCGACACTTAACCGGGCGAAATCAAATCTTTGTAGCAAACACCGCGCCTCCTCATCCTCCACGTTGGTTTTTCCATTAATTGCGCGCACTTTTTTTCAGGCAGGCTGCGGCGAAGAGCTGATGCAAGGCAGAGACGACCCGTGATCATGTCACTCCCCAAACTATTTAGAGAAACAAGCATATGCCCAGCTCGAACAGACTAGTCATTTAGATTGCCAGAGATCGCGCGACGCTCGCTCTCTCTCAGGCGCGCTAAAATTTCTCTCCGCCCCCGTCTCTCTCTCTCTTTCTCCCTCTCTCTCTTCTCTCTCTCTCTCTCGCGCGCGCTCTTTCTCTCGCACCCTTCCTCCATCTATCAACACACACGCGCGCACTCGCGCGCGCACGCACACACGCACACACACACACACGCACGCACGCACACGCGCGCGCGCCCGCGTGCCGCATCTCTCTCGCTCTTTCTCTCTCTCCCTCTGTCTTTCTCACTTTCACTGTTTCTCTGTGTGGGTGTTTCCCTTTCTCCCTCTCTCTATTTATCTATTCCTGATCACTTTCCCGAGCTCACATTGTCTTTCCCACGTTCCCCTACCTCTTTTCCTACCTCCATGCACGCGTCCTACCTACCCTTTCATCCCGATCTATCTCGACCTGCGTTCTCCCTCTGCAAACAGACACAGGCTCGCCTGCTTTATATTCGCACCAAGCTACTACTAAACATCGTCATCCCCACGCATCCGCGACGGCATCATCGGCTTTTCGATCTACACCGACAGAGTGCAGCACCGAAAACAATCACAGAGAATGTCGGCAGTCTCAGCGCTCGCCAATCTTCCCATCGGGCAGCGAGATGTGTCCTCTCATGCAGCCAAAGGTGCTTATAGATGGCCGCTAACTGGTCAAGAGGCAGCAGCAGTCTGAATTATCTAATCGCGAGTTTAAACTTTACATTTATATTATTATTATTATTATTATTATTATTATTATTATTATTATATTATTATATTATAATATATTTATTTTATCATTATAATTATTAATTTATTATTATTTTTTATTATTATTTTATTATTATGAACATTACAGCTAAAGGTACATACACTAATATTCAGCTAAGGTCCCATCTATCCATCTCTCTCTATATTTCAATATAGATCTCTATCTTTACACCCCCTTTTCTTTCTTTCTATCTCTTTATATTGCCCTCTTTCATTTGCTCTTGCTCTCTGCATTTCGCACTCCCTATCCATCCATCTCTTTCGCTTTCTTTCTATACCCTTATCTCTCGATCTGTGTCTCGTTCATCCCGTCTTTCTCCCTCTTTCGTTCACGCAATTTTAACCTGATCCTTAATCGTCCTTGCCCTCCTTCTCTCGCCCTCGATCTATTGCCTTCCCCCTCTTCCCCTTCCTTCTCAAACACCTCCTAGACTGCGCGCGCGCACGCACACACGCACGCACGCACACACGCACGCACGCACGCACACACCTACTAAACGATCCGCATCCCGGAATCAAACTCTTCGACTCCTAATCACTTCCATCTCGGCGCGCTCTCGCTCTCTCTCTCTCTCTCTCTCTCTCTCTCTCAGCAGCGACGTCGCACACACAGATAATAATAATCAGCTCCCTGAAATCTCCGCAGCGCGCTCGCAGCCTCACAGCTCGGCGCGCATCGTGAGCGAGAGACTGAAGTGAGCGATTTGACGCCGATGTCGTGCGACAGGTGATGCGATCGGCTGTCGGCTCGCAACAGTGTCGGCTCACCTGAGAGGCGAGGTTTACGAACTGACGCGGGCCAAACATAGAGGTTTGACCATCGAGAGGTGGGAACTGGTCGCAGGAGCGGCAACTGTTTCTCTCTCGCTGTCTCTAGGGATCTCTGTCTCTCTCCGTCCCTTTCTCTCTAGCGCGCACGCTCTCTCTCGCTCTCTTTCTCTCTCTGTCTCTCTTTGTCTCTCTCTCTCTCTCTCTCTCTCTCTCTCTCTCTCTCTCTCTCTCTCTCTCTCTCTCT
>NW_014577379.1:88348-102942 GCF_000485595.1 Priapulus caudatus
CTCTCTCTCTCTCTCTCTCTCTCTCTCTCTCTCTCTCTCTCTCTCTCTCTCTCTCTCTCTCTCTCTCTTTCACTGTCTCTCCGCATCTCTCTCCCTCTCTATCTCTCCTATCTCTGTCTCCGTCTCCGTGTAGTCCTCTCCATCTGTTTCTTCTCTTACGCTCTTTTCTCTTTCTAGTTTTGTCGTTCTCTCGATGATTCTACTTTTAACATGCATTTACGCACACATTTTATAGACTCAGTTATCCTCTGTCTCTGTCTCTGTCTCTGTCTCTGTGTCTGCCTCTGTCTATGTCTCTGTCTCTGTCTCTGTCTCTGTCTCTCTCTGTGTCTCTCTCTCTCCCTCTCTCTGTCTCTGTCTCTGTCTCTGTCTCTGTCTCTGTTTCTGTCTGTCTCTCTCTCTCCACGTTCCTTGCCTCTCCTTTATTCACACTCGTCGCAGTTTTTCTCTTAGTCATTGACTCATTGGTGTCTCTCCAGTCTCCCCTATTGTGGATTTGGATATCACGCAGGAATTTACAAAACAGCTTTAACAGATCAGAGTTATAACAAGTTATATAAGACCATCATTTTATCAAGATAGCGATCGTATTAAGTGCAGTGGAGGGTGGCGACGTTTGAGTGAGTTTTGTTACCTGTGGGAGTGGCAAGTAAACAGAAACATGGAGCCTTGGATTTCGGCATAACCATATACTGCTTAGATACTAACGCAGAAGGAAGAATGTACAGATAACTCTTTTCGTACATATTTTAATATATTATATATATTACTTTATACAAATTTCTCGTCTCGACTTTTCTACCGACTGGAGCATTTTTTACGTGTGGACGACAGTCTGTGGAGGCAGGTGAAGAGTCTGCTCTCTCTCTTTCACTCACATGCGTTTGCTTTCTTCCTTTCCCTATCTACTCGCTCTCTTTCCTGTTCCCCCCCACACACACACACACACCTCCTTCGCTCTCTCCCATTCTCCTCATGTGCGTGGATGCGAGTGTGTCTCTATATCATTCTATCTCGCTCTCTTTGCTTCTTTCCCATTTAAATGCCTCACTTTTTTCCCTTCCCTGCTTCTCTCTCCCAGATCTCTCTCTCCCCCTCTCAAGTTCGCCTCCTCCTCGCTCTCTCTTTCTTATCCTCCCCTCTCTCTCTTTTTCGCTTTCTCCTCCTATTCTCTATCTCTCGCTCTCCTCTCTCTTCTTTTCCTCCTCCTTCTCCTCCTCCTCCTCCTCCTCCTCCTCCTCTCTCTTTCTCGCTCTCTCCTCTCGCTTCCTTTCACTCCTCCTCTCTCTCTCTCTCTCGCACTTCCCCCTCTCTTTCCCCTCCTCTCTCTCGCTCTCCCCTTTCTCGCTCTCCCCCTCTCTCCTTCTCCTGCGCGGGAGAACTAGGGGGCGCATAGCTTCATCTAATTACGATTCCGCAGCTGTCGCCCGGCTCCTGCGAATCAAAACAGAATCATGTGTTATAATATCAAACATTCGCCTCGATATTTTTAACTCCGAAATCAAAAACATGCCCGCGTTGCGCGAGAAAACTCAGCCAGCGTTCTGGCTCGGCAGCAGCGGAGAAGGCGGAGGAGGCGGCGGCAGCAGCGGCAGGGGGTGCTGCGCGCGTCTACAGTACGGCATCTCTCCCCGCCCCTGCACATGGCCCCTCGTACCACCGCGCCTGCACGCAGCTTCCCCCGCACGCAGCATCTGTGGGAGGAGCACGATGACGCGGACACGCTCACAACTGCGCGGCGTCGCCGGTAGGTGGCGCGACGAATGTCGCACCAAGGCTGTGGGACGGGACAACTTTTTTTGGCGAAAATTCGGACGGGTCCTATGTACTTCTCATACATTCGGCATCAACTATAAAACTGGAAGGGAAACCTACAAGTGGCGTCTATTTTTCTATGGAATCAGCAGTTGTGTCATCATGACCACGTTCGCCGCGCATAGACTGGTTCCACGTCTCTTCCCTTCGTTAATAGAAGTCTACCGCCGTACGGGGTTAATAAACGCGCAGTCTGCGGTGCTCGCCGCCAGGTGGACGCGCGAGTCACGCAACTACCGGTCTTACGTTCACTTGTTTTTGTCCCTTACCGCATGACACGACAACACTCGTGAAATGAGAAGAAGAATTCCCTCATTAATTGACCCGATTTCACGGTGTTAAATGCCCCGTGGGGGGAGTTTGTCTTACAGATTTCCCGCGGGCTACCTCGCAGTCAGTCACCGAGCGGCGACCGTCTGTCTCTACGTTAATACGTGAAATATATATATATATATATATATATACTGTAATATGTGGCCCGGCACGTCGACGCCCGCAGTTAAATCCCTGGCGCTCTCGGGACACGAGATATCGCAGAGGGACCTGCGTCTCAAGGCTCAATGGGTTCACGAGGATCAGCGGTCGGTGCCAGGTCGTGCCGCAGTCGTGAGGAGCGAGGCGCCTACGCAAGCCCCCCGCTACAGACTAGCAAAAAACATCATTCCAGTCCTCGTCTCTCATCTCGTCGCACTTCAGGCGGGCCGAACATCCGAATACGGTTCGGCGCGGATGCCGGCGCTTCCACGGCTGCTCGGTGCTTCAGTGTTAAGAACGTAGCGAGGGTGCTTAACCACGTACGCGGAGAAGGTGGGAATCTCACTGGTGCGCGGCAACGTGGTGTTATATATATATATATATCAACATATTATATATATATTATATAAATGCATATATGCTCAATATAATATTATGTTGAGCTATTATCGAGTGGTTGATCGCTCAGTCGAAAATACAATTTCTTTCTTAACGCGACTTTGCTTGAGATTCCAAACTCTACACAACGTATAACCGTCCGTTACCAAAGACGACCGTAACTGTAAATGCTAAACTCGCCAAACTCGCTACACGATGACGCGATGCGCAGCGCGTAAATATGCGTTCGCTCCCACGCATCCGCAGTAACCGGAACTTAATTGCTCATTAGTCCACAATCTGTCGCTGAGTAACGAATGAGTGCATGTGCGTGGCACATTATTGGACATCTATGGCGATTTCAACGACGACAAACGCGATTTAGAGTGTTTTCGTTTAAGATACACAGCAAAGAGTTTTTCGCGAAAAAGGCGAATCTTTGTAAACAAATATTACAGATATAGCCAGTAGGATTTACACTGTATATGATGATGAATGCCCTTCTGTAACTGGGTTTTCCTTCTATGAAAGTTACGACGGGAGTTACGATCGAGTAGTGCATATCGTAACGTGACGATAAAATGCGATTTACGATTGTCCTAAATTTTCGTGACTGCGTGTTATGGCGGGAAGTAATGACATCGTCGAATTCTTACGATTTCAAGAGGAAAGATTTTCTCACGAGAAAACTAGTTTGATATCGCATTGGGTTGCATACTAGTATATGAAATTCTTACATCAAGATTTGTTTCCGCGAATCTAGAATCATGTTCGCAATCACAGTGGTATACATAGCCAAAGTGTTTATTTTAAACTCTGAAAGAAGTCTAGAAGCCTTCTCGAGAAAGAATCTCTAATATATGTTGCTAATGGCCAACAACTTGCTGGTTTTTTGTTTACAATTCACGACCTGAGCAAATAAACTGTCATTAGCAATATCAGCAATACCAGAATGATTGCATCTCCAGCACTTAAGGATCGTAAACACTCGCATTTCGTGGGATTCTAAGAAGCATTCGTATTCCTCTGCCTTTTAACTGAACCCTTTTTCCTTGAGGGTTAATGAGCATTTTTTTTACTCCGCTCTTGCTTGAAATGTAAAAGTTCATGTTTGCAAACTTCCACGGACTAGATTTACCCGCAGATACACACAGACATCACGCGAGAGAGGCTACTGATAACACCAGTCAGCAAGCGGGAAGTTGAAACGCACAGTACCCCGGTTTTCCCCACCTCGTACATCAACGCTTCCCTAAATAAAGATACGGACTGAACTGCTGCAAAATGCAAAACGACCTGAACGAATATTACAACGCGAGCAGTAAGACAAATTGACCAGCCGGCCCGTTAGGTGGCGAGTATTCCTAGTGATTTCTTACGGCGTCTGATTACAGATCAGAACTAAACGAAAGCTATTCGGGTTTCATAACATCCTGCATGGTTTCAGCGGGTATACACGCTGCTGCTGCATCAAGACATCGCCGCGCGCGCTCACATTCCACTCAACCCGACATTCAAAATATCGCTTAGATGGACGCCGCTTAGATCGACGCATCGCATTCCGAGAGCGGCAGTTGCCGTCGGTGCCAGTCTACGCGCGTGAAAAAAATGACACTTTTATACCCTTCGATGATCATCGCGATCGTAGCAAAAACTGGCGGCGAAAATAGCAGGCGAAACTGTAGAAATGAAGTCAGGGATCGTGATGGAGAACACAAGCGAGTGAGTTCACGAGATACGGACAGACAGAGATAGATGGTAGGAACAGGACGAAGAGAGACACCGAGTAGGAGGGAGACCCCGGGACGACACGAAGATGGGCAAACTAAAATGCAAGAGAACCCCTTAGTATCGAGTATGCTTATAACTGTACATGTTTCTAACTGCATGGACAATAGGATGCTAATGGCGGTCGGTGACGTTCTCGTCATTGGCGGCTGAGGCTCTAGCAGGAGCAGCAACAACAGCAGCAGCAGCAACAACAACAATAACAACAGCAGCAACAGCAGCAGCAACAACAACAACAACAACAACAACAACAGCAGAAACAGCAGCAGCAGCAGCAGCAACAACAACAACAACAACAACAACAACAACAACAACAACAAAACAACAACAACAACAACAACAGCAGAAACAGCAGCAGCAGCAGCAGCAACAACAACAACAACAACAACAACAACAACAACAACAACAACAACAGTAGGAGCAGCAGCAGCAGCAGCAACAACAGCAGCAGTTACTAGTCGGCAATCAAACATTTCTCATTAAGCTCGCCTAAACAGCAATAGTAAGCAGCAACGTGCTCCGTGTCAATGCAGCAATCAGCACTAACCAAGTATACGCACTGCCCCTCTTCCCCTCCCCCCGCTGTCACACGGCACCGCAATATCATGCCGCACGGGCCATAAAATCTACTCGTAAAGCACCTTAATGAGAGACTGTATGCAGATTGCTGCCATTAAGTTGCGAGATACAGTACGCACAATACCAACAGCAGCCGATGGCAACATGTCGTAAAATACTCTCGGCTGCATTCAGCAGCTGCAGCGCAGAATACGGCCACTCACTGATTTCTACGTCATCGGCCAGAACAGTCAGCTGATGCAAGTAGGAACCGCAAGTGCGTGTGCAGAGAGTGGCGACGAATAGAGTGTGAACAGAGAGAGCGAGAGAGAGAGAGAGAGAGAGAGAGAGAGAGAGAGAGAGAGAGAGAGAGAGAGAGAGAGAGGGGAAAGAGAGAAGATAGGAGAGCTGGATATAAATACACACGCATACTCGCAAATACAGACACGCGCGCGCGTGTAAACACACACACAGAGAGAGAGAGAGAGAGAGAGAGAGAGAGAGAGAGAGAGAGAGAGAGAGAGACAGAGAAAGAGATAGAGAAAATTTAAACGACAGATACAGCAAAGAAGTAGAAGACATAAGAAAGGAAAGGAAAAAAGAATAAAAAGCCAGATCAGAAGTAGAAGAATAAAAAGAAGGAATGAAGAAGATGATGAAGAAGAAGTAGGAAAAGGAGATGAAGACGAAGAAGAAGAAGAAGAAGAAAGAGAAGAAGAAGAAGAAGAAGAGGATGAGGCGGAAAAATTGAAAGAAGAAACTGAATAAAAAACAAGTAGAATAGGAAGAAGCACCTCGAGTATGAGTACGAGTTTGGAGCCGGGAGGAAAAAGACGACGTGGGAATATGATAGACCCAACTAACTTTGAGCAAGCCATTTAGTTGATAGCAATAACCATGCAAACCATCAGACCATATCCTTCATACAGAACATTACTAAATGAGCGCTACTAGTACAAACGATTAACTGAGAAATCACCTCATATATAAATATATATCAGGGGTTAATAATGACAAATACACAGGTATATAATGATATATATACAGGTATAAATGTCAGGTGTAAGCAGATAAGTACTTTCTGATGCTTATCCCAACCTGTGACACACGCGCGCACGGCCCAGCCGTTGACATGTGTCCGCCACATTGTACCTCTTTTTTTTTTATCTCGCCGTCCTGCCGAAAATTAAAACAGAAGAGTCATGATTGCCAACTAATTATTAGCTAAACGCCGCCGATCAGTTTTTACGCGGGATTGTGCGGCTGGCAGGCAGCACTACACTGGGCTGGCTAGTCTCATGTGCCCGTCCGCACATCTGCGTTCATCGGCCGTCTATCGCTGCCGTCTGTCAACCACAACTTCTGTTCAGTAGCTCCTGGCTGACCCGCGGTGCCCCGCGCCGGCAACCGAACACCGCGCCCGCTCGCAGATATGCCC
The DNA here is from genome assembly GCF_000485595.1 of Priapulus caudatus. Taxonomy (NCBI): domain Eukaryota; kingdom Metazoa; phylum Priapulida; class Priapulimorpha; order Priapulimorphida; family Priapulidae; genus Priapulus; species Priapulus caudatus. The sequence goes on from NW_014577379.1 coordinate 94,800, forward strand.
CTGTCGGAGGCAGCCGATACGAGAGTCGCACTGAAAAAGGTGTCGAAGTAGCAGATGCCAGCGCAGAAATCGGCGATTTTTTTACTCCCTCCGCCGGCTGCCAAGTATCGCAGTAGTTTCGCGAGGCGAGCCTATTCGCTTTCCCTAATTCCCTTCGTCGTTTCACGCGTCTGCTGGGTAGCGCGAAGGTCAGCAACGGGAATAAATATGCTGTTGTTGTTGTTGTTGTTGTTGTTGTTGTCGTCGTCGTCGTCGTCGTCGTCGTCGTCGTCGTCGTCGTCGTCGTCGTTTTCGTTGTTTGTTTGTTGTTGTTGTGCAATGTAGCCCGCTCTGTCTCACGCTTTCTCGTGCGCTCCACCCCTCCCCTCTCTCTTTGTCTGGCGCTAAACCCGTGGCATTAATATTCAGCTAGCGGCGTCTATAATTGATCAAACAGTAGCTAGAACACAGCAGCACAAGCAGCGATGACTCGACCCGTCTTGTTTTGCAAACTGCTTTCAAAGCGCTGACACCATTCCGGCCGAATTTAATGCCGACTTGCGCGTAGACTGCTACCGCTGCCGACTACCGCTGTTTTTCTGCTGCGCCGACGACGTTGTTGGCGTCTGCACTTTGATATTCCAGCAGCGTTGTCGGCAACGCCCCGGGCATCTACGGGATGGAGCGACACGACTCAGACGGGGCATGAATGACTACGATGAGGCCGCGATAACGCACACACTCGGCTCTTAAATCCTCGCCTCGTCCCCACAGAGGGAAAGATGCGTGCGTGCGTGTTGGCGCCCACGGGTGTATGCGTGCGATAGTTAACAGCGCGCGCGGGCGTAAAAACGGCCCCTTGTGTGGATGGCTCAAACGACTGGGTTTGGACTTTGGACCACTCGTACAAAAACAATTGATACACGAAACCTCCATTCAGAGTAAAACCACTTCGGCGATGTCTATACGAGTCGCGGAAAACAAATACCATATATAAAACATCCGTATATTTATATTTAAGTGATGAGGATTCATAACGCTCGAGCGCGCGTGCGATTGTATCACACAAGATGCATGCCGAATAACGCAACGTTTTAGGTGTATGGGTCACACTAATACATATTTAGAAAACACTATTATTTACTCTCGCTCACCACTCTCTTTCTTTCACTTCCGCTCGCCCTCGCCTTTTCTCTTTCTATCCATTACCTCTCTCGCTCTCCCTCTCTTTTGCGGTATTCCCTTCTCTCTTGTTCTCTCCTGTCTATTGCTCTCTCTCTCTCTTGTTCTCTCCTGTCTATTGCTCTCTCTCTCTCTCTCTCTCTCTCTCTCTCTCTCTCTCTCTCTCTCTCTCTCTCTATCTCGCTCTTGCCCCCTCTCTCTATCTCTCTCCCTCTTCCCGCTCCCGGCGCGCACGACATGTGCACTGACGATGTGTCGCTGCTGCTGTCCCATCTCGCTCGGCTGACTAACCGGACAGCATTAGCAGTGACAGTAATGCCGCTAATGTACAGGTGTTCTCCGTCACCAAGCCGATGCTTTAATCGGCAAGGACCCGTGAAATCTCCGAACTGTCGCTCCGCATTTAGCGCACCGCTTCCCGCACTTGTCACGGATACGGGCTCGCGGTCGCATTCTTCTTCTTCTCCCTCTGATTTTTTTTCACTCATCCGCACTGGGTTTTTTTCTCCTGCGAAAAATAGGCTCCCAGCGCGTGTGGTCCGTTAAGTTAAATCGGAGAGGGCCAACTTGTCTCCTACGATCACACCACGACCTCAGCTAACGAGGCAGAGAGCAGCCGCAACGCACACGCAGAGATAAAAGCCGAGGCACGCGCGGTATGGATGCCGAAGCACCTGCTACTCTCAATCCCGTCTTAACTCTTTACCCTATAGTATGGACGGGAACGGCGCGGAGCCGCACAGTACCTCACACTAGTTATTATTCCGTCCACCGCTAACTTCAGCAGAGTATGTAAATAAAAAGGGGGATACACGAGAGATTTTTATATTCAAGTCCTCGATTGAGTATCGCGAACATCTCGCAGACGTTATGCAAATGGCCGTCACTCTACGCTCGTCTGCTCATCGTCTTGTTTCCGCCTTCCCGCGTGGCGCGAGGGAGTGAAGGTGTCAATGCGCAATACACGTCATCACTACGTGACCGCTGTACACGTGACGTCACGGATTCACTCCGCACTGGACGTGATGCGGCCAGNCACTACCATTCACACGCAAGCACACTACACGCGCGCACGCACCCACACCCACCCCACCCACACTACCATTTGCAAGCATGCGCGCACAACCGCACCCGCAAATAGGAGCAGATATTGAAATGTAATTTTTACTAGACGTCTAGCTTATTAAGAAAGGCACCGCATGTACGCGTGTACACGCACGCCTGTTCATGCACATGACAAGGCGCGACGTCAAGCTAGTGGCAATACCGAGAGGCTGATAGCAATACACTGCGAAAGGCACACACAACAGATAGTAGTAGTAAGAGCGTATAAGAGCATTCTTAATACGCTCTTGGTAGTATACCATAACATACATAAACAATACATAGTAGTAGCAGTATGCATGGACTGCTCGTAGGACTGACTCATGCGCCTGATATCAATGTAAACTCGATGACAGGTATGAACGGGGGGAGGAGATTGCAGGTAAGAAAACAAACATGAAAATACTTCACCAACTTTTTTGTCCAAGTCCAACAACATGCGAATGCCTTGCATTCACGTAAGCAGACGGCGGCACCAGGTGGCAGCAGCTGCGTGGGAAGCTGCGTCATCAAACAGAGCTTAGCTGCATCGACGAATACCAACGAATGAAGAACAGACCGTAAAGATACTTGCATTGTACAGATAAGTTCATTGGAAGCGAACGACGACATTATCAACACGCTCATAATCGTCATCCTCATCCTCCATCGTGATCATCGTCATCGTCATCGTCGTCACCATCATCATCATCATCATCATCATCATCGTCGTCGTCGTCGTCGTCGTCATCATCATCATCATCATCATCATCATCGCGTCGACGAATGTTAGGATGTTCAAGACGTAACGCGCTGATAAACCTGAGATGAACAAGATAAATTCATATAAAAATAATCAAGACTTACTAGTGCAGTGCCTTCCCCTTCTCATCCCTATCACCATCCCTTCCCTCATTCCCGATCTCCACCTCCTTCCTCCCAGCCCATATATATATATATACTAATTTTATATCTTTCGCCCCTCGATCTCGGACTCTTTCTGGCTCACATATTTTCTCTTTCGCCTTTCTTCCTGTTTCTCTTTCTCCCTTTTCTCCCCTCTCTATGTCTCTCACTGGGCCAAGCCGGTCAGCCATCAGCTACTACCCAGTGCAGTGTGGAGTTTTAGGCGATATAAATCTGTGGGTCTAGCACCCCACTGTTACACGTACGGGCCCTTGACGCGCGCTCCGACTCTGTTTTTGGCCCTTACGCATTGGCGTCGGTAATCGCACGTCGCAGCAGCAGGCTGGCTGCTGGCTGAGAACTGCCTGCTAATGCCCTTGCGCTGCCATTTCGTCGCTGCTGTTCGCAAGCATCGGCAGAGGGGTCTGGCTCGTTGGATGAGGTGGGCAGTAAGCTGCAGTTATCAATGGAACTGGCTTTCACTGGCGGGGTCGGGAGGTCACAGTTCTTCCCTCCTCGCTTCTGTGCGCGTGGTGGATGCGGCGGTGTGATGAGTCGCCCGATTGCTTCTGTGCTGAGCTCAAGGGACTGTCTAACGAGCGAACTGATTTGATGGCTATGGACGGCCCTCCCTCTATTTAAACGTTTGAATGATCATATCAATATATTATATAAAATATATATATGTTATATATATTACTAGTAGTACTATAGTATATAATAATTATATAGTTTATATATATAAATATAGGCGCTAATATAATATATAATATACTATATATATGGTGTGGTGTTGTGTTGTGTGGTGTGTGTGTGTGTGTTGGTGTGCGTGTGCGTGGCCAGTGTGCGGTTGCGTGTGCGTGTGCCGTGTGTGTGTGTGTGTGCGTGTGTCGTGTGCGTGTGCGTGTGCGTGTCGCGTGTGGCGCGTGCGCGTGTGCGAGCGTAGCTGCGGTGCGTGCGGTTATGTTGCATGCGCATCTCTGCAACCTGCCTGAAATTGACGCTGCATACAATTATTGGATTCTTCGGCGGAACCATACAGAAATTTAAAAACAGACTATTGCAGAAACCTATAATCAAATATGGGATTTTTTTTTAAAACCATGAAACCGCCGGTGGCTGTACACCCTTGGGCTAACACTATCACTGCACTCCGCTATATATGGCCAGACCATTGTTACCCTGAATGTACTATGCGCGTGTATACTGAAACTAGTGCAACACTCGACACTCTTCGCAGCCATATCTTACTAGAGCGGATGTTTCCTAGAACACGAGCCCGTACTTGGAGCACATTCGTCGGAGCACAGGCGTCATTTCTTTTCGGCGAGTCACAGACGGGGCGCAAGTTGACGCTCGAGAGGTGCTTGAGTTGAGCTGGCAGCGTGTCCGTGACCGGACAGGTTTGCTTGCCTGTCACCCGGCATGTGCGCCGAAGTATTTCGCCACGAGAGTAAAGTGAGTTTTCATCCGATGAGTGACAGTGCTCGCTCGGGGGATGTAGCTCGGGCAATTACTCTTCGAATGGCACGATTTAGCGGGGTTTTACGACCCATGTAGCCCGTACAGTAGTAGTACACTCACAACTGTAGAGGAGATTGGACGGGTAGTGCCTGCTCGGCTGCTATGTACAGGATAAGGCATTGTTAACATTTTAAATAATATAAATTATATTTACAATTAAATAATGGTACAGATCATTAATAGTATAAGTTATATCAAAGTTATTATATGATTAGCTAATAATATAATTACACACACACACACGCACACGCACACGTCACGTACACACACACACACACAACACACACACAGCACGACACACACACAACACACACACACACACACAACACACACACCACACACACACCAGCCGCACGCCCGCGCACGCACACTCACGCACACAGCACACACATTGCAACACACACGCACACGCACACACACATATATATATATATATATAATATAGTAGGAAATGTGGTAGCATAGAAACATTGGTATATAATAATAAATATTGATATTTTTGGGTGTAATATTAACCATTAGGTTGCGGCTGTTTCCCTGAAGAAATGCAGTGTTTATGAATATAAAAAATACTGTTTATCTAGCATGTAATTTATATCATATAAATATATAATATGTATAGTTTATGGTATAAACCAATGTGCAGTGAAGAGATGCGCACACAGGTAAATCAAATACTTTGGCTATACTTATACATATAATATATAAAGCAAGGTGGCATCAACTTATGTGTATTTATTCTAGGGAACTGGGTTTTTCTAAACTGCGTTTCGAAACATCTAGGCTCGATCACAGTTCACTTAATAGGGGTACTACTATACTAGTATACTATACTATACTAACTATCTATATTATACTATATACTATACATATACTATACTATACAACAATACTAGTTATAACTAATACTATACTATACTATACTATACTAACTATACATACATACTATACATACTAGTATATCTATACTATACATAATATGCTATGCATCTAAATCGTATGCTATGCCATGGCCATGCCATGCCATCCATGCCATGCCATGCCATGCCATGCTATGCTATGCTATGCTATACTATACTATACTATACTATACTATGACGTCACGTCGGGTGCTCGCTCGCGCTTCGTTTACGAGGTTCGTGACAGCGTAGTTCTAGTCCGCTCAGTTGTAACACTTTTGGACCGGCACACGCTAAACGTGGTGAACATGGTAACATGGCCTGGCCTAGATACAATAATGTAACCCAACAAGTGTAAGGTTCTCTCTCTCTCTCTCTTCTCTCCTCTTTTCCCTCTCTCTCTCTCTCCTCTCTCTCTCTCTTGTCTACCCCTACATACCCCCTTTATCCTTATACCTCTATATAGCGCCCTATACACGCCTCTATCCCCTATATAAACCGTGTATACCTCCTTGTAACCTCTACTCTTGTTGGGTTACAGTATTGTATCTAAGCCAGGCCATATCCAGTGCGGAGTGAATCCGTTACGTCACGCGTACAGCGGTCACGTAGTGAATGACGTTATTGCGCATTGACACCTCACTCCTCGCGCGCACGCGGTAAGGCGGAAACAAGACGACTGAGCAGACGAGCCGTAGAGTGACGGCCATTTGCATAAACGTCCTGCGAGATGTTCGCGATATGCAATCTGTGCGCTGCAGACGACTTGATCGGAGCGGAGCACGCACGCACGCACGCACGCACGCACGCACGCACGTGCGCAGAGGCAGGCGCGCGCAGATGTCAGCTGTAGACTAACGAGAGAGAGAGAGAGAGAGAGCGAGACTGTGAAGAGGTTAACGGCAGCGCTGAGAGAGTGCGTCTGAAGTCGGAGCATCATATGATTATCTAGGTATAAAATTGGAGGACTTGAATATAAAAATCCCTCGTGTATCTCCCTTTTTATTACATACTCTGGCTGAAGTTATAATTACCTCCGTTATACCTGCCTTGTAACCTCACCTTGTCTTGCGTTACAGTATTTCGTATTTAAGCTAGCCATAGTCCGAAGAGAGACAGATACAAGATTCGCGTGCACAGGCTTTGCTGTTGATGCCTGAGGCGCGTGCGCGCGAATGAGACGCGCAGTTCCGCGGATATGCGCACGCGACCGCGGGATGATTCCAAGATGAAGCGCTGTCCGCATGGAGACGTGCGCCAAATTCGAGGCCGCGGCGCACATCTTGCCACAGCGTCAGCGTATGGTCTGTAGTTTAGAAATAACAATTTTAACAATGAAGACTTGTTCTAAATAAGACTATCGCGGCTAAATAAAGCAATAATATACACCTTTGAATTTTTGACTATCGTCAAAGGCTTGTTGGTGTCGGCATTATGCAGAGTTCCAATTTGAAATGGCCCATGAAATTGCAGTGAATTGTGTTTTCGGAACCCCAAAGAAAAGTCTCCCTCTGATACGATGCACCTCCCTGATCATCACGCATTCACGCGTAAACAATAGGCCAGAGATGAAATTGTCTTGAGTTTGGGCTCTTTGACAAGCACCGTGCATTGCGTACAAGACCGATTGAAAGCACACGGGCCACTTGGAGACGTCTCAATAAAAATAAATTATCACAACAATTTTTTTCACGAAATGATTGACCGCCTGATGTGCCTATAATAGGTGAACGTATGTAAACAATAATATTCATACGGTTACTTGTTATACTTACTGTGACATATCGGTGACTAACTGACACCACTGAAATTGGTAAAAATGTTCCATCACCTTAAGAAATCTAAGAAATTACGAGGTTATCATCACCAGGTTTCAGACGTACAAGTCTTAAAATGAAGAAATCACGAGCGTAAATAAAAGTTTCCATAGTTACGCCGCCGTCTTCTTTTGCTGACGTTCGTAGTCGAAGCTTCATTGGATGAGGCTGGACGTATACCATTTGAGCAGGTGACGTCATCCAATTCTGTCGTGCAGTGACGTGTTTCCTGAAATGCTTCCAATGAATGACGCACTCGTTACTTCCGAACAGCAAGTGAAAATGCGGAAATTTCCTCTTCGATGCGAAATGCATTCGCCGGCCATTCCATTATTACGAAAATAAGCAGGCTGGCAAAAAGACAGTAGGTACAGGAACTGGTGACGTCGGGACCCCCATTCATAGCCATCAATACGAAGAATGCGCGGTGTTTATTCTGATTATCGGACATGCGAAAATGCAAACAGAAGGACTTACGCGCAGTGCGCTAAACAGCGGTATATTTTCGTAATTTGTGTCAAAACTCTATCGTAGGAAACCGTTTCTCAAGCCCTAGCAGAAGTGCTCTAGTTCCTGAGATCGGTGCGATTTGTACCCCAATGGTCCCCATCTTTAAAAATTATCAGAGTCTGTGGCGGGCGTAGCTGTGATGGTAATACACAAAGTGTCAATCCTCGGCGCGCTCTCGGCATCATGGCCGCAATCACGTCCATGCGGGAGTGAATCCGTGACGTCACGTGTACAGCGTCAGCC
>NW_014577379.1:102967-106531 GCF_000485595.1 Priapulus caudatus
GGAAGACAGTGAAAGGCCGATTCCCGCGGGGCCCTCGCGAGGGACAGACAATGTGAGAGGAGTTATGAAAAAAAGGAACAAAACAAATAGCGCAGAGGATGTAATATAAAAAATGAGGAGAGACAGATAAAAGAGAAAGAGAGCAGCAGAGGAGAGACGACGAGGAGATGAGAGGGATGAGAGAGAGAGAAAAGAGATGATGAGAGAAACGAGAAGGAGAGATCGACAGGAGCGACCGAGAGAGAGAGAGAGAGAGAGGAGATCGCGGACGTGCATATTTAGAGAGAGAGAGAGAGAGAGAGAGAGAGAGAGAGAGAGAGAAAGAGAGTGAGAGAGAGAGAGAGAGAGAGAGAGAGAGAAAGAGAGTGAGAGAGAGAGAGAGAGAGAAAGAGAGAGAGAAAGAGAGAAAGAGGGCGAGTGTATGTGATATAGAAAGACGGGAAGAGAAACAGAGAGTGTGTTGTGAGAGAGAGAGAAAGAGAGGGAAAGAGAAAGAATAAAGGAGAGGGAGACAGAGGGAGAAAGAAAAAAAGAGGGAGACTCAGAGTGAGTAGAAGACACAGACGGAGAGGGAGAGGGAGAGAGAAAGAGAAAGAGAGGGAGCGAGAAAGAAAGAGCGGCCGCTAGGGCCGATCTCTCGACAACGATGCAAGCGGACTAGTCACCAGTCTCCAGACACAACTACGGAGAGGGAAGCAATAAGAACATATGGCTCGCTCATTCACGGAGTACAACTAACGGAGTACACGGAGTAAACCGCGCATAAGTGCAGAGCAAATGGTTTGCTCAAGCATACGTGTATACGTGAGAAAATCGCGTCAAACATAGCCATGTGATAAAGCATTGGGAGTAAGTGGGAAAACACTATAAACTACGAAATATAACTCGGGAATTAACTAAGGCGAACACGGGATTTGCACAACTACATGAACAACTGCGAAACACTCCATACAACTATAAAACAATCACTGCGCGAACAACTAGTATATAGCGAATAGCGTTTACAGAACTTGACAAAGAATCACAGGATCAGGAGTAATTAATAGGTTGCTCATTATTCATGTCTATGGGTCACCACTAGAGAGTCAGTAGAGTCAGTACTCCGTTGTTTCAGTGTATCTGTTATGTAGTCCTGATGGGATTTTATGCTCGCAACGATCTAAAACACAAACGAAAACGCGCGCGCGCATACGCACACGCATGTTCACTTACAACTAAAACACAACTAAATACACATATCACGCATGCACATACTTAAATGGCATTCCCAACTACGTGACAGAGTAACCTCATGCAACGCTAAGCTTCCATGGGTGCAGGCTGGTGTTACTAACCATACACTCCACTCGCCCAATTTCCACTACTATATAAAAATCGATCTGATTTCATTCAGCAGTGTAAATACAATAAAACGTTGTCCGTCTCACCCAGCATAAAAAATAGAAGAAAAAACACATTAAATAAACATCAAAGATAAAACATGAAAGCAACTTATTTTACATTTTCCTTAAACAAACAGCTAGAAACATGATATGTAAATTCGCCCGTGACAGCTCAAAGTGCAGCTTTTTAACACCAGTTCGCTATAAAACGTGTTAGGTTTCGTTATCTCACGGATATAGATAGGCACACACGTACACACACGCGCGCGCGCGCGAGAACACCATTCACACGCAAGCACACTACACGCGCGCACGCATCCACGCCCACCCCACCCGCGCTACCATTCACACGCAAGCACACTACACGCGCGCACGCACCCACACCCACCCCACCCACACTACCATTCACACGCAAGCACACTACACGCGCGCACGCATCCACGCCCACCCCACCCGCGCTACCATTCACACCACACGCCAAGCACGAACTACAACGCGCGCAACGGCAATGAACCACCACCCCACCCCATTGACCGCACTACCATTACACACAAGCACACTACACGCCGCGCACGCAATCCACGCCCACACCTCGACCCACACTAACCGATTCAGCGAGACGCAAGCACACTACACGACGCGCGACGCATCCACGCCCGACCCCACCCACACTACCTCACCACGCAAGCACACTACAAACGCGCGCACGCATCCACGGCCCAACCCACACCCAGCGGCTACCATTCACAATCGTGAACGCAAGCAACACTACACCGCAGCACGCACCCACGCGCCACCCCAACCACACTACATCTCACAACTGCAGAAGCACACTACACGGCGCGCGACGCCACCCACTACGCCGAGCCCAACGACACACTACCATTTGCAAGCATGCGCGCACAAACGCCAGCACCGCAATAAGAGCAGATATTGAATGTAATTTTTAATAAGACGTCTAGCTTATTAAGATAGGCACCCATGTAACGCGGTAGCACGCCCCTGTTCATGCACATGACAAGGCGCCGACGTCAAAAGCTAGTGCCAGATAACCGAGAGGCTGATAGGCAAATACACTGGCGAACAGGCACACACAATCAGAATATAGTAGTAAGAGGCGTAATAAGAGCATTCTTAAGTACGCTCTTGGTAAGTATACGCATAACAATACCATAAACAAAACATAGTAGTAGCAGTAATGCATGGACTGCTCGTAGGACTGAACTCAATGCGCCTGAATATTCAAATGGTAAACTCCGATGACAGGTATGAGACGGGGGGAGGAGAATTGCGGTAAAAACAAAGCATGAAAATACTTCAACGCCAACTTTTTTGTCCAATCCAACAACATGCGAATAGCCCTTTGCATTCCAACGTAAGAGCAGACGGCGGCACCAGGTGGCACGCAGCTGCGTTGGGAAGCTGCGTCATCAAACAAAGAGCTTAAGCTGCATCGACGAAAATACCCACGAATGAGAACAGAACCGGAAAGAATATTTGCACATTGTACAAGATAAGTTCATTGGAAGCGGAACGACGACATCATCAACACTGCGCTCATTAATCGTCATCCCTCATCTCTGCCATCGTGATGCATCGTCAATCAAGTCATCGTCGTGCACCCATCATCATGCAATCATCAATCATCATCGCGTCGTCGTCTCGTCCGTCAGTTCATCATCATCATCATCATCATCATCACATCCGCGTCGACGAATGTTAGGAAAATGTTCAAGACGTAAGCGCCTGATCAAATCCTGAAGATGAACAAGATAAATTCATGCAATAAAAATAAATCAACGACCTTACTAATGCAGTGCCTTCCCCTTCTCTCATCCTATCACCATCCTCCCTTATTACCCGGTCTCCACCTCCCATTCCTCCCAGCCCTCTAATATGCACGTCTCTGTCATCTCTCTCTCTCTCTCTCTCTCTCGTCCTCTCTGTCGTCTCTCCTTCTCGTCTCTCTCATTTGCTCTCTCTCTGCTCCATCTCATCTGCCTCTCATCTCCTCTCCGTCTCTCCGTCTGGCTGCCGTCTCCTTCTCTTCTCTTTATCTGTCTCTCTCTTTTTTTATATTACATCCTCTGCGCTATTTGTTTTGTTCCTTTTTTTCATAACTCCTCTCACATTGTCTGTCCCTCGCGAGGGCCCCGCGGGAATCGGCCTTTCACTGTCTTCC
>NW_014577379.1:111807-117435 GCF_000485595.1 Priapulus caudatus
TAATAGTAATAGTAATAGTAATAGTAATAGTAATAGTAATAGTAATAGTAATAGTAATAGTAATAGTAATAGTAATAGCAATAGTAACAGTAACAGTAAATGTAGTAGTAATAGCAATAATATATTACTATTATAATCATACTTGTATATACTTAGGAATAAATAAATACATAAATATAAGGAGAGAGAGACAGCTAGTACATTACATCTATGTAAGCTGTTTACCTTCATTGTAGATTCGATTCATTCGCCAATAAACGTTTAATCTTCACTAGAGCCATACCCGTGCACAACGTGGAGAGTATCCTTAATTAAATATTATGTTTTTATTTACTTTTCGATGGGGTTGACCAATTATTCACCGCAAAATAAACATGTTGCTAATTTTTCTACATTCTGATATAAATAGCGAAGCAACATAGCATTAGGAGTTAATAAATACAAATAAATTAATTTGTCTTTATTAACTCCTGATAGCATGCTTACGTTGTGTAAAGAATACGGGCATTTATTGGGCGTGGGGTTGAGTTGCCCGGAATTTAATTAATAAATATGATCTGTGTTGGTGATCAAAATATTATTCAAATTTTAAAATAAATAATCAACCCATGAGAACCTAAAATTTACGAGATACCGAGGGAGCAACACCCAACTACACCATGTTAGAGTTAAGCAGTTGCATTACCAGATGCAACAACATACTGCTCCTCTCCCCCCCCCACAGCTTCCCGTTCTCTCCCACACTATTCTCGTCTCCCCTCTCATTTTCTTTCCTGCCCTCCCCTGACCGACCTTCCCCTCGCCTCGTCTCGCCTCGCCTCGCCTCTTTCTCCCTTCCCCTGGCTCTTTCTTTCTCCCTCCCTCTCCCTTTTTCTTTCTCTATCCCACTCTGCCTCTTTCATCCCCCCCCCCTTCTCTCTTATTCTCCGAACAAGACTAATGCGACTGGCGGAGTTAAGTCGCTTCCGTAGCTAAGCAGATTATCTGCACTTTTTTGCCAACAGCGAGTCTGCGCATAATCCCAGCGCGATTACCGTGTTGCGGGGCGCATAGCAAATCTAACCGGTCCGCCATCTGTCCGGGCCTATATTATTTTTCTCGGGGACTCAGCATGGCACTTTTTTAAAGCCGTAACTAAATACAAGGGTTATAAGTCAAAACATGTGTTCCTAAGCTGGCATTTCCTTACGTCTGGCCATTAAACTAGCGCTAAAGCACCCCGAAAAATTCTTCCAACTCTTGCCTGCAACTTACTCCAACTTATTTCGTCGCTACTAAAAACAACGCTGAAATGATGTTTTGATTTAGCATGTATCCACGAAAGAGAGCATATAACTCTGGCTGAAGTAATAGTGAGCAAGCCTATATTTAGTCGGGACAGGGAATGGTATGTGCACTGAGTTTTTTTAAACTCATATCCTTCATTTTACCCAACCCTTTTTGTCTGTACCCTCTCTCTCTCTACCTCTGTTTCACACTCGGACATACGCATGCACGCACACACATACGCGCGCATCCACGACCGCATGTATGCATACGTGCTTATTCGCTCCCCCTATATATATATATATATATATATAATTAAAATAAATTATTATATTATATATATCTCCCACTCTCTCTATCTATCTCTCTCTCTCTATCCCGTGCAAGCTACCTTGCTCTATCCCGCACATGTCTATAGAATATGTTCCTCTCTCACGATTCTTACTTCTCTCCTTCCTGCCAGCTATGTAATAGAGGTAATGAAATGAAACATGGCAGATTCGCAGGCAGCACCAAAAGCAGCGTTTTTTTGCGCTGCAGCTGCCGAGATATCTATATCTATTTTAGAAGAAATGACACGGCAAGAAGTCAGGTCTTGTGTCAAGGGGGTTTTTCTATATTTAAGATGTTGGAATTATAGCCTGTCATCTCCAGCTAACATGCTTTAGCTGTTTTGCATCTTTAGCCTCGACTGTCATGAGTAACTGCTTGTGACCTGAGCAGCAGAGTGAATACGCACAGGGTGGAGATAGCGAGAGAGATAGAGAGAGATGGAGAGAGAGAGAGAGAGAGAGAGAGAGCGCGCGAGAGTGGGCGAAAGGGGTCACGTGTGAGCGGGAGACAGACACCGAGCGAAGGAGAGTCGGGAGGTGAGAGTGCCTGCCCAAATGTCAAAGGAAGAGTCAGGTTGATGATAGCAAGCGGTGTAGTTTCACATTCGCTACCCTCTCCCCCATCTCTCTCGCCATCCACCTCATCTGTCTACCCTCTTTTTCTCTCTCGCTCTCTCCCTCTCTCTCACACACACACACACACCCTTTCTCTAACTCATTTCGCTTTTACACCATCGCAGGCTCTACCCACCTCACCCCTCCCTCCAACAAGATAGTTAAACATATATGTTCAGTGTCATTGCGGCATGGCGCACAAGACAAAACAACATTGCCTTGCAGCGGGACATAACAACCCATGCACTCTAACCAGAGCCCCCTTGAAATCTCGCTGCAGGGTTTTTGGATCGCACACGAGCGCGTATATACGTACGTACGTACGTACGTAAGTACACGGTTGATCTGGCCCACGTGAACCCCATGTTTTGTTTTTGAGTGACCGGGTACGAGCTCCCCCACTACGTGTTGCGTAAACTTCACACCACTAGGTAGAAATGCGCCCAGAGCTGCGATGCCTTTGGCGAGAGAAACCCACTCGAAATTTCGGCAATAGAGAGATTTCATTAATTTATTGTCAATACAATACGCTGTCTCATCACTGTAAATGCTTCTGGCTTTGACCTAGATCGCATAGTGCCAGCGCCCACGAGAGTTAACGCATTACGGGAGATTAATTTGATAACGAAATTACCCGTGTAAAATGAGAACATATTTTTAGTAATTTATAAGCATCTATTTTTAGTAACGTCTAGTAAATCCACAAGTTTACGAATAATTGCAGTTGTATTTGGTAATAAACTGGTTGGGGGTAATGTTTATAATGTAATTATCGGCGGAGAAACTATATATGACAAAATTAATAATGAAATTTGACGAAAGATGGGAAATAATAATTTATACGTTATATAATAATTTTTACGAGTACTTTAAGGTTATTACAAAGACTAAAAGTGCATGAATTAATAATCCATTAGGACTAAGAAATGTGATCGCTAGCAAACAAACTTGCTAAAAATCATTGGGAATATATTTCGTTTTGAAGAATACATTTTCCTCGCACGGCTCATTGAGTTCGGATGAGTTACACACGACTTGCTTGAGCAATTTACAATCATTGCCCCTGTCCGTTCCCACTTCTTATGTAAGGCTATAACTCGTTATATAGGACGATTAACGTATACTGTAAATGTTTGCGCACAATGTTTGCTCAGCAAGCGAATTATAAGATGTCACTTTTAATTTGCGTTTCCCACGTGATTTATGCTTATACCCTATACAGGTTCTGTGCATAACAATATCACTGATACATTATCTGACGCTCGTTATCTGTAAACGTCGACTATTCGCACGCGGTAAATATTCAACACGTATTTTGGTGCAACTACTTGTGCACGCCAGCTTTACAAAGACAACTACAACTGCTGTTCTCCTTCTAAACGGGTGATCGAGACAGGTAGATTTCTTTATATTTTATTTTTTATATGTGTAGATGCAGATACTCGTGAAGTTGATGGCGAATAAAGGGCAAAACGGATTTCGCGATCGTCTAAAAATATGGAAGAAAATCTACACACCCCTTATTGATATTCTTTGAAACTGACCACTGGGCAAATGGGTAAGGCGGGGTGAGGGTCTAGAAACATGTGTAGTCCGGAGTGACAAACTGCCAACGATATCATTCCGTCCGCGCGCCCATACATAACAGGGCACGTGCGCGCGCACACACACACACACACACACACACACACACACCACTACGCACACCGCACACGCACACGCACACCGGACAGGACAGCACACGACAGCACACGCACACGCACACGCAACACGCACGCACGCACGCACGCACGCACACACTCACTCACACGCGCGCGCGCACAGGCAATACGCAAATCTCACGACACTGATCACACGGCGAAACTGCCTCACTCACCGTAACGCTATGCGTGTTCTCACTGCTGCCCAGATTCTCTCTCCCAGTGGCAATCTTCAGAGCAAACTCATACTTGCATGGGCGCTCTCACATCGTCGTCCACTGTACTCTGCAACTGTAGCAAACCAGCTGTGTAGCTGGAGTAGTAGTCGCAGCGATGCCAACAACCAGTACTGGCAAATGATGTACGACGGCTATAGTCACACACAGTGTCGGTTGACGGTAAGTACTTCGGTAAACGTCTCGGCTAGGCGTCGAACAAGCAAGAGGCTACGTAGTTCGTTAGTTGGTCACCTCAATCGGGTGTCTCCAGCACGTTCGTGCGAGGAACGTGGACACGATCCACGGCTTGTGATGCACACACACACTCGCACGCACACGCACGGGTTGGTATGTAAACAACCCTGAGCTAGGTCGCGTTTCTCCGACGATCGCACACCCAAGCAGTAGCGGGCGGCTCAACGTATTCTATAGACGGTTGACAACCTCAGTCGACAAGATTCCGTCGACTACTGGACTCCACACAGTTTTCCACTTCGTTATAAGCAAGTTGTGCGGAGTCGGGAAACACAGCACAACAACTAAATCTTGCCGCAGCGGCAGCCAGCAACCAACCAGAACTACTCGCTCGCGCATATGCGCGCGTCTGCTGTATAGCGTAATGGCGGTTGCGCATGCGCCGCTCGGCTATGTTACACTGTGTCAAACTCCGCTTGCGATGGGCCGAACTAATCCGGCGAGGGGGTGCGTGTTCGTGCACGCGTGCATACCTACTTACGTACACACAGCTACTACTAATTTGCTTGCCCCGAGGCTGCCTTGTCATGCGACGACGCGGAAAGCAGCTCGCTTGCTACCACATGCAATTTGCAGCTTAAACAGAATGTAATCGTCCAGTTTTACAGCATTTTTCAAGTGTCAACAGTTCATGCGTCTGTCTTCATCTGTCACGGTGTGTCCTCCGTCAACGTCAGGCCGCGGGACAAAAACAGTGCGACGCGTTTCTGTTTCTGTGCGATCCGACTAAAAAAAGCTCTCATCGCGAAGTCACGAGTTACTTACGTTTGATAAGTACTGTTTGTGCTCAGTACTTATACACACATCTACACATACACACACGCACGCACGCACGCACGCACGCACGCACGCACGCACGCACACGCACACACACACGCAGACACACACACACACACATGTCACGCACACACACACGTACACACACAAACGCACTCGCACGCACACACAGGCGCGCGCGAGCGCACACACACACACACGTCACGCACACACACGCACACACACACAAACGCACTCGCACGCACACACAGGCGCGCGCGAGCGCACACACACACACACGTCACGCACACACACGCACACACACACAAACGCACTCGCACGCACACACAGGCGCGCGCGAGCGCACACACACACACACGTCACGCACACACACGCACACACACACAAACGCACTCGCACGCACACACAGGCGCGCGCGAGCGCACACACACACACACGTCACGCACACACACGCACACACACACA
>NW_014577379.1:117941-120228 GCF_000485595.1 Priapulus caudatus
CACACACACACATACAAACACGCACACGCACACGCACACGCCACGCACACGCACACGCACACGCACACGCACATATAAAGCACACGCACGCACATACGCATGTGTGGGCGGGCACACATACAAACATAACACGCCCGCACCGATCACTACGTGCTGGTAGAAATGACATAGGAACACACAGCGCCCTCAGCCGCACTACATAACATAACGTCAGGAGTGTATAATATATTATACATCCCTGATAACATTGTTTGGAACATGCCTCACAAGTCCGATATGTTGCTAACTTAATTGTTATAATACGTTCGTGATATTTGGAAATGTGCTTCAGCGTTTCCAATACAAACGGGCCCTATACGACCCAAAGTAAAGTTCTAAAATTTAATGCAAGTTGTACGATAATTTCTAACGTTCGCTTTCATAAATTATATTATAATCAACAAAATGCACTCTAAGAAGAAAATTCCATGAAATCTCAGCAACCAGTGGGAGAATTCTGAATTTACCCTACGCTATGTTATATAAAGGGATGCTATACCTAACGAAATACCTAAAGCAGTTGATGAATAAGAAAAATATGAAGCAAGAATAAACGCCAAAATAAGTTTGAAATCGCACATAATGTTGAAGAAGGTACATGATTCTTACAAGTGACTTATATTAATAATATAAGTCAAAGACAAGTGTCAAATAATAATAGTAACAACAGCAGCAGTAGCAACAACAACAACAACAACAACAACAACAACAACAACAACAACAACAACAACAACAACAACAACAACAACAACAACAACAACAACAACAACAACAACAGCAACAACAACAACAACAATAACAACAACGATATTAACAACAATAACAGCAACGATAAAAACATCGATAATAATAAATATAACACCACCAACAACAACACAACAATAACTATAAAAACAAAAGCAAACATTATAAGCGGTGTAGTCAACCATATTGCAAAATTGCCCAACAAGCCTCTGTTTGCTTAAGCAAGCCAAAATTGAATAAATGAATATAGAATAACCAGACATTTGTAGAAATTCAAACCGACAAACCCGCCTAAAAAAAAGCTACAATACAAACGCGTGACGCACCTGCCATACCTTTACAAAATCCTAAACAGATAATGCTGAAACATTACTTGGTTATCACAATTTCAAAGCCAGATAGGTGGGCATGGATAAACCGTGCTTCATCTCCCGATAGCTTTAGGTTTATCGTCCGTCGGCGATATGACGGGTGCGGGATAACACAGGGGGAGCAGCGGCTACCTGCGCTTAGATGAGGGTTTACTTTTTTATACACTTGTTTCGATCTGTCAACTGCTTACACTGTCAACTGCTGATATCGACCGCCGCGTGCAGACGCCGTGATTAATAAGCTATATCGGAAAGTCCACACCGCCACATTGAGATCAGATAAGAAGGGGTATAAGTTGCCCTTTTATAACATAGTTAGGATAGAGCTGGTCTAGGTTTTTGCTCTATAATTCTCTTCACTAACATCGGGTACTTCAATTCACAGGTGCATTTACAAATATGATTGTGGTCATTTGGGATATTTTGCAATGTTTGTGTTAATGCAAAAACTAAAAACGCGCGAGTGTTTACTTAAACATGTACTTTCCTAAGCGCGCCTCGGCCATTTTATACCCCATTTTTCTATGACCTATATAGCACAGCTGGACTTTCCCATATCACTTATAGAGACTAGATGTAACGGTGGCAATATATTTCACTGCTAGTGATCACCCCAGTCGCCTCATTAATCATATGGTAATAGGCTAGTATCTCTAAAACGGTGACGATAGCGTACAGGACGCATGCGCGCGACATCCACCACGATCTCCTCTCTCGAGCGGTCGCCTTTACCTTAGCGTTTGGCACGTCCGGCCCAGGCTGAGTTTGGTTACATACTTTCCCGAGTACGGCACGCCTATATCTTCCCCGTTGCCGCCTCGCCCGAGTCGTTCGTTAGAGGAGTTCGAGGTTAGGCAGAAGACTTCTGTAAGCTGCTGCTACTGCTGCTATCTGTGGCGACAGACTGCAAGGCACTCTAGTGCTTTCCTTGAGCAAATGTTTCAGCAGTGACGCGCGCATGCGCGGGCCGATTATCGTGACAGAGCGCCATTACTTCCGCGCCGATGTGCGCATGCGCACCCATTAACATTTGCTTTTATCGCTAGAGTACATAAAACCAAGAGTAAGATAATAACCCTTACTCTTGATAACACGCTGACACACGAACGCACGCACATACATACACACGCGCA
>NW_014577379.1:120253-128425 GCF_000485595.1 Priapulus caudatus
TAAAACCGAAGTTGAAAGGACGGTGGTGAATTCCCTCAGCACCTGCTGTCACTGACAAGCCACTGCTTTTTGCACTAGCGCTAATTTGCACAGCCCTGGTTGTTCGTGACGCACCTGCCATACCTTGTTACCAAAATTAAACAGACCATAAAGGCGCTGAAGACATTAGCTCTCGCGTTATCAGCAGATTTCAAAGACAGAATAGGTGGAACCGATGGATAACATGCCTTTACATTCCGATAAACGCTTTAGCGTTTATCGTCCGTCGGCGATGTGACGGGTCGGGGATAACACAGGGGGGGCAGTCGCTACCGTGCGCTTAGATGGGGTTTACTTTTTTATACACTTGTATTCGATCTGTCACTGCTTACAGCTGTCACTGCTGATATCGACCGCCGCGTGCGACCCGTGATTAATAAGCTACTATGCGGAAGTCCACAGCGCCCACATGAGATCAGAATAAGAAGGGGTATAAGTTGCCCTTTTATAACATAGTTAGATAGAGCTGGTCTACGGTTTTTGCTCTAATAATTCTCTTCCAACTACATCGGGTACTTCAATTCACTGAGGTGCATTTACAAATATGATTGTGGTCATTTGGGATATTTTGCAACTGTTTTGTGTTAATCCAAGCGCAAAAACTAAAAACGCGCGTGAGTGTTTACTTAAAGCATGTATTTCCTAAGGCGCCTCGGCCATTTTAACTCCCCCATCTTCATCTCTGGAGTGCGACGCTATATAGACCAGTGGAGCTTTCCGGCATATTCACTTATAGTAGGCTTAAGATGTAACGGTGGCACAATATAATTTCACTTGCTAGTGATTGCACCCCAGTCGCTGCATTAATCATATGGTAATAGGCTAGTATCTCTAAAACGGTGACGATGCGTACAGGACGCTTGGCGCCAGCGACATCCACCACGATCTCCTCTCTCGAGCGGTGGTCGCTTCTACTTTAGCTGTGGGCTACGGTTCGCGAGCTCAGGCTGAGTTTGGTTGATACTTAGCTTTCCCGAGTAACGAGAAGCCTAATATAATCCCCGTTGCCTTAATTGCCTTGGGTTCGACTCCAGGCGAGTCGTTCAGTTAAGAGGATGTTCGAGGCTAGGGCAGAAATATACTTCTGTGTAAGCTGTGACTCACTGCTTGCATCTGTGGCGAAGACGCAAGGCACTCTAGTGCTTCCTTGAGCAAATGTTTTCAGTGGGGCAACAAGAATTGACTGCGCGGCATATGCGCGGTGCCGATCTATCGTGACAGAGCGCCCCATTCACTTCCGCGGCGATGTCGGCATTGGCACTATGGCGTCCATTAACGTGTGCTTTTTATCGCTAGAGATACATAAAACCAAAGAGTAAGATATATAACGTCGCCTTAGCGTGCTTGTATAACACGCTGACACCGAAAGCACGCACTATACCTCACCACCCCGAGGCACACATGTGCGTGTGTGCGCCGCGGTATGATATGAGTAAATTTTAAATATATATATATTTAATTATTTATATATTAATAATATATTATATATATATATATTAATTATAAAGCTATAATATATATAATATACGTTATGTAAGGCGGTACTGTTTCCACGTGGCTAGCTTAGGTATAATAATATAGTATACGTAGAGGGTAAGTCTGCGTCGCGAACTGCATCAAAACAAACAGAAGGGACACTGCATGGTGCGTGGGCCTGTCCAACCGAAGAAACACGAGCGGTACAATACACAACATGAATAGGACTGACTCCTGCCCCATTAACCGCGCTCCGTGGTAAAAACAATGAACGTAAACACGGAGAGGCTCGCACTAGAAACGGCCCTCATTGAACGAAGCCGGTGGAAATTATTCCGGCTGACAGCAACTACGTTAATAATAAGACCACAGAAATAGTATACTTTCAAATACACCCAAATTTACTGCACTGACGGTCGGGTGCGGTCCCGTTACAATAACGGCACTATTACACACTTGCATACCGTAAGATTCACGTCAAAACTCAACATTGGTAGACACGCAGCAATCAACACTTCTACAATAACTTCCAACATTACCGTAAATACTCGATCAGAAGGTAAACTACAAAAAAACAGACCAACTGACAAGTACTAATGAGCGAAGTCGCCTCAGAGGCCCGGGGATGCCATTTCAACGCACGACTGAGGATGAAAGAGGCGACAGAAAGAGGACGCAGCTAGAGAGAGGAAGACAGAGCCAGAGAAGAAACAGAGGAGAAGAGAGACAATGGGAGAGAGCGAGAGAAGGCAGAGAGAGGAGAAAGATGGGCGAAGAGGAGTATGAGAGAGAGAGTAAGAAAGAGAGAGTAGAAGAGCGGCGAGAAAGAGGAGAGAGAGGAGAGACGAGAGAGAGAAACAGAGAGACAGCGAGAGAGAGAGAGGAGCGAGAGAGAGAGAGAGAATGGGCGTGCAGAGACAAGAGGCAGAGAGAAGAGCAACAAGGCGCGAGAAAGAGCGGCAAGAGAGAGCAGAAGAAGAGAGAGAGAGAGAGAGAGTAGAGAGAGAGAAGAGAAAGATGAGAGAGAAGGAGAGAGTAGAGGCGACACGGCAAGAGAGAGAGAGAGAGAGAGAGAGAGAGAGATCGAGAGAGAGAGAGAGAGAGAGAGAGAGAGAGAGTAGACGAAGAAGAGAGTACGGCGATAAGAGACTCCAGAAGTTTAAGCAACATGGAAATTCTTACACGTTTGCAGCGAGATGACGGTGAGTGCTCGTCGTACAAACAAAAGTGCCGCACGTTATCGATATGCAGTAGGCCCGAATGACAGAGAGGGCGGTCATCCTCGATTACAGTGTACATGTATATGCGGTGATGCTTTTCTTTTACGAGCTGAACTGACTGATCCATGATCAACATACACACGAATACCAAGAGAATGGAAACATTATTGATGAATACTGTAACAGTCCTAGCTCAAGAGATGTAAAAGTAGCATATGCATAAAGACCCTGTCTAGGATGAGGCAACACAGAGACCAGGATCGGGTAATGCTTTGGGCGCTGATCACAAAGCAACCGTAACGATGCGGGGGACAAGACATTGCAGCACTGTAAACATGCGGGAACAAACACTAGTAATCGTGTTCGCCCATAAACCCAGAATCTAGGCTATTGTTGGCTGACACAGCCAGGATCTTAGGGCTATTTGGCTGTCAGCAACCAAGCGATAAATAGGTTTGTCAGAAACCAAAATTAGTGCTTTTATAGCCTCTGAGATTCTCGAAGGAATCAGTACCTTCTCTCATGGAATGGGAGTGTTGGTTGGCACCCCGGATAGCCAAAATAACATCGCTGGGTGTTTTACGGTATCAAACCAAAAATCGAAACATTTCTAAGGCCTAAAAAAAAAATTTGGTTTGAATCCGGAAAATCCGCATACATGGTACCGGTTTGCCCATTTTTGTGCCGTGCGCGACGTATGCGGCCACATTTATGCGACCGAATACTCCCATCCCCTCCTCGGGGGCGGGCTGGTTTGCCCGCATATGGTCCGACCTATCCCCCAGTGCTTTTATGGGGGGCCTAATTGTTGGGGGGTACCCCAACGTGTTTAAAATCCTCTCTGAAAATGCCGCCTATGTGGTTCAAAGAGCTGGTTTCCAAGGCCAATAACACCAAAGGCTGGCTCGGTTTGTCCCTCGGGTACTTTGGACATCGGGGCGATAGCTTATAATTTTTAATATATATATATAATATATATATATATATGTGTTGGAATAGTATATATAAATTGGCTGCCTTGGATTGCCGTCCTTTATCAATTTTTTTATAATATTTCCCGTGTTGACAGGGTTTAAACCGTGGACAGCGGTTCATCTGAAAAATTAGAAATCGATGTCTACAAACACAGATGTTTTTGGCCCCGTGGCAGATGTACCGTTTGGGCCGTTTGTTTCCCTCAATTTGGCGGTAGCCTACATTCCTGTTGAACGTAGGCCCCTACTCGAATTCAACGTCTGACCTGCCAGGAAGTAACCACGGGTTGAAACTTCGGCGAAGCCATCAGCATATCGTGTCTTTATTAAACAATCTGCTCACTAATGGCAACCTTCTTTTGTCTCACATGTGGTGACGTGGGGTGACATCTGTTACGCCAAATTGTTTGGGTTATCTGGAATCGCGCCGCGGTCGTGAATTTAAAGTTCCCATGCCTCAGGGCTGTTGTCCAAGATAACCAAAATTAGTCTTAATAACATTAATCTTAACATTAACCTTTTTTCCTCGTGTAGACCGGGCGACCCTCTGTACAACTGGGGCCCTATGGAAAAACTCTACCGTACTTACGTATTTTTTTTTTGCTGGAACGTTTATGAAAAGAAGGTACGGCTCGATTTGAAAATAACTTTTAAAAAGACTTATTTTTGTTTCTTGGACAAACCTAGAATCCTCGGGGTTGTGGATTCAAGGACCCAAAAATAGCCCCTAGATCTGGGCCCTGTGGTTTTCCAGCCCACATAAAGCCTAGAAATCCTGGGTTGTGAATCCAAGTCCAAAGCTAACCCAGATCCCTGGCTGTGGGTCAACCTAAGACAAGTCTAGGTTTCTTAGTTGTATTTGTCTGGGCCCCTTAAGGGATTGGACAGTTTTTCAATCAATCCAGTCCCATCTGGCCCTATTCCGTCAATGTGAAATCCATGAAATCAGTCCCAGTTCCAGCCTCGTAAAGAAAAGCATCCACCGCATATACATGTACACTGGTATCAAGGCCAAATGGAACCGCCCCCCCTGTCTCGGGCCTACTATATCGATAACAACGTGGCGGCAACTGGTCACGGACCCCCGGACCCACTCAAACCGGTCCTCGCCTGCAAACCCGGACAGGAAATTTCCAGTTGGTAACTTGGGAATCTCTTATCGCCCGTCACTCTCCTCTCTCCCTCTCTCTTCCTCTCCTCTCCTTCTCCTCTCTCTCTCTTCTTCTCTCTCCCTCTCTCCTTCTCTCCTTCTCTCTTCTTTCTCCTCTCTCTCTCTCTCTCTTCTCCTTTCTCTCTCTCTCTCCTCTCTCTCTCTTCTCTCTCTCCTCTGCCTCTCTCTGCGCCCTCTTTCCTCGCGGCGCTCCATCTTCTCTGGCCTCTTTCCTCCGGCACGCCCCCTCTCTCCTTCTTCTCGCTTCTCTCTCTTCTCTCTGGGTTGGTCCCTCTTTCTGTTTCTCTCCTCTCCTCCTCTCGGCCTCTCTCTGCTCTCTCGTCGGCGCGCATCTCTCTCTCTCTCTCTCTCAGCTCCTCCCTCTCCTTCTCTCTGGTTCTTCTCCTCTCTCTCCCTGCTTTTCCTCGCTCTCTTCCCTGGTCCTCTCCTCTCCCTGGTTCCTCTCTCTCCCTCGCTCCTCTCTCTCTCGCTTCCTCTCTCCCCAAGTTCCGGCGTGGAAACAATGTTTGTGGACCTCGCTCATAGTACTTTCAAAGTTTGGTTTTTTGTAGTTACTCCTGTCGGAACTTTTTCGGTTTTTGTTGCATGCTGCCTGCCCCATAGGTGGAGGGTTTGGAAGTGGAATCTAACGGGTAAAAATTGCAGTGTGGTTAATGTGGTGGTAACCGGGAGGTGCAAGTAAATTTGTGAAAAAAATTTGGGCCCGGCGGTAGCTGGGAACCGGCGGGGGAAGGGAAATTCCACGGCGCCTTCGTCAGAGGGGCCGTTTAGCCCCTCCCCCCCGGTGTTTTAACGTTATTGTTTTTTTACACGAGCCGGGCGTTTTAATGGGGGCAGGAGTGGGTTGAACAAGGCCCACGCGGCCACCCAGCGGGCCCCTTCTGTTTGTTGGTGTGCCAGTTCGCGAGCGACCCCGTATACCAGCCAACAGCCCACGGACAGCGGTTACAATACGTATTATATATTATATAATATTCTTTGGGATATAATTTATATATATTAGTTATATATATATATATATATATAATTATAATTATTTTATATATGCCCCGCGCGGGCAAACACATCGCAACATGTGTTGGCCTGGCGCGGTTGATACTAGCGGGATACCCGGCGTTGCCCGGGGAAATCAGTGGCGTTACTCGGTTGGTCACGGCTTGGTTGAAAGGAAAATACCAAAAAAATCTAACTATATCTATCTATCCATGTATCCATCCATGCATCAATCCATCCATCCCATTCCATGCCATCCCATGCCATCCCATGCCATCCCATCCCATGCCATCCCATCCCATGCTATCGCATGCCATCCCATCCCATCCCATCCCATCGCATGCCATCCCATCCCATGCCATCCCATCCCAAACTGTAAAAAATAATAAGAAATCAAAAGATAAAAGGCAATTTTTTTAAAAGAGTAAAAAAGTATATATTAGATATGCAGTCTGACACGCGTAACGCAGCATGATTTAGAGCGCGAACATTGACAGAGATAACGCGGGAACAATGCGTTACATACACACCATCGTTCGCATATCGACACGTGACGCAGCGATGAACAGCGATGAACAGCGTGAACAGCGATTCGCAGCTCAGACGGTTATACGAAGCGAACATTCCCCGCGAGCGTGATCGTTCTGCATATCACACACACACACACACGCACGCTGCCGTCGCCCCGCAGACCGTATCTAATTGATATTAATGATTAGATTCGGGGAGTGGATAATTAACACACCTTTCGCTGCGCCTAATGTAACCCGCCGCTAGTGGTTGTGACAGCTCGTGCCCTTAAGACAGGGTGAAGCACAAAACGCCAATCTTATGCACGCATATATTTAAATCCGTGCATATACATATATATATATAGATAGATATACATATAAAGACACACATTATATATATATATATATATATATATATACATCACACATATATATATATATATATATATATATATATAAAATTATAGCTATCGCGATGTCAGTTACCCGAGAAACGAGCCAGCCTTTGGTTTATGGCCTTGAAACCAGCTCTTTGAAACTAGCGCATTTCCAGAGAGATTTTATAACACGTTGGGTACCCAACAATTAGGCCCCATAAAGCTACGGGGGATAGGTCGAGCATATGCGGGCAACAGCCGCCCAAAGTATCGTCGCATAAAGGCATAGTCGCACGGCAAATGGGAAACCGGTACCATATGCGGATTTCGGATTCAAAACAAATGTTTAGCCTAGAAGTTTCGATTTTTGACCGTAAACACAGCGAATGTTATTTTGCTATCGGGTGCACACTGCCATCACGACAGCTGATGAACAGATTACTAGTGTTGTTCCGCATGTTACAGTGCTGCAATGTTGTTCCGCATGTTACAGTGCTGCAATGTTGTTCTCTTACATTATATTGTAGTTGCGCTGTTGTGTACGTGTGCAAGTGCTGTTTTCGTATGGTATATATCACACCAATTTTGTTTCTTTAGGTTTTACTGTATCGCCCAGTGTTGTTCTGTTATATAGTATTGTAGAAGTGTTGTTATTGTACGTTATACCGCACCGACGTGTTGTTCTCTTTTATTATATTGTATTCATGTTGTCCTATCATGTTGTATTGTACCCGTGTTCTTCACTTAATATATATATATATATATATATATATATATATATATATATATATATATATATATATATTATATCAAGATATATATATATATATATACGTTATTGTACGCTGTCCGTGCTGCTGCTTAGGTATACGGAGGTCGCTCGCGAACTGCACAAACAAACAGAAGGCCCTGCTGGTGCGTGGCCTGTCACCACTCCTGCCCCATTAACCGCGCTCGTGTAAAAACAATACGTAAACACGGGGCAGCTAAACGCCCTCTGACGAAGCGCGTGGAATTCTCCGCTCAGCTACGCCAAATTTTTCACAAATTTACTGCACTCCGTTACACACATTACACACTGCATTACCCGTAGATTCACTCAACTCACTATGGGCAGCAGCATCACAACCGAAAAAGTTCGACAGAGTAACTACAAAACCAACTGAAAGTACTATGAGCGAGTCCCACACATTTCACGCGACTGGGAGAGAGAGCGAGAGAGAGAGAGCGAGGGAGAGAGAGACAGGGAGAGTACGGCGATAGAGATCCAAGTTTAACAACTGGAAATTCCTCCGTTTGCAGCGAGGACGGTGAGGAGTCGGTCGTACCAGTGCGCACGTGTATCGATATAATAGGCCGAGACAGGGGGCGGTCATGCCTGATTACAGTGTACATGTATATGCGGTGATG
>NW_014577379.1:131770-143384 GCF_000485595.1 Priapulus caudatus
GAGAGAGAGAGAGAGAGAGAGAGAGAGAGAGAGAGAGAGAGACCGAGAGAGAGAGAGAGAGTACGGCGATAGAGATCCAAGTTTAACAACTGGAAATTCCTCCGTTTGCAGCGAGGACGGTGAGTGGTCGGTCGTACCAGTGCGCACGTGTATCGATATATAGGCCGAGACAGGGGGCGGTCATGCCTGATTACAGTGTACATGTATATGCGGTGATGCTTTTCTTTACGAGCTGAACTGACTGATCATGATCAACATGACGATAGCCAGGATGGACATTGATTGATGAACTGTCAGTCCTAGCCAGACAAATACAACTAGAAACTAGACTGTCTTAGGTGACCACAGCCAGGATCTGGGTTAGCTTGGCTGATCACAACCAGGATCTAGGCTATGTTGGCTGACCACAGCCAGGATCTAGGGCTATTTTGGCTGATCACAACCAGGATCTAGGTTTGTCAGAAACAAAATTAGTCTTTTAAAGTTATTCAAAATCAGTACCTTCTTCTCATAAACCGTTCACAAAAATACGGTAAAGTTACGGTAGAGTTTTTCATAGCCAGTGTACAGAGGTCCGGTCTACGAGAAAAAAGGTTAATGTTAAGATTAATGTTAAGACTAATTTTGTTTCTGACAACATGCCCCTGAGCATTGGGAACTTTAATACGACGCGCGCGATTCAATCAACACATTTGGCGTTACAGATGTCACCAACGTCACCCATGTGATGACAAGAGGTTGCCATTAGTGAGCTAGATGTAAAAGAACGATATCTGATTGGCTTTACGAGTCACGTGTTACTCTGGCAGGTCACGTGATCGAGTAGCCTACGTCAGAATGTAGCTACGCCAATAGGAAACAAACGCAAACGTACATCTGCACGCAAAAAACATCTGTGTTTGTAACATCGATCTATTTTTCAGATGTAACGCTTTCCACCTTTAACCTTCACACGGGAAATATTATAATAAAAATGATAAATGACGCAATCAGCAGCCATTTATATATACATCACACATATATATATATATATATAATAAATAATAATTCATACTATATATAATAATTTATAGCTATCGCGATGTTCGATTACCGAGAAACGAGCCAGCTTGGTTTATGGCTCTTGAAACGCAGCTTCTTTGAAACTAGCGCATTTTCCAGAGAGATTTTATAACACGTTGGGTACCCAACAATTAGGCCCCATAAAAGCTACGGGGGATAAGGTCGAGCATATGCGGGCAACAGCCGCCCAAAGTATCGTCGCATAAAGGCATAGTCGCACGGCAAATGGGAAACCGGTACCATATGCGGATTTCGGATTCAAAACAAATGTTTAGCTAGAAGTTTCGATTTTTGACCGTAAACACAGCGATGTTATTTTGCTATCGGGTGCACACTGCCATCACGACAGCTGATATGAACAGATTACTAGTGTTGTTCCGCATGTTTACAGTGCTGGGCAATGTTGTTCCGCATGTTACATGTCTGCAATGTTGTTCTCTTACATTATATTGTAGTTGCGCTGTTGTGTACGTGTGCAAGTGCTGTTTTCGTATGGTATATATCACACCAATTTTGTTTCTTTAGGTTTTACTGTATCGCCCAGTGTTGTTCTGTTATCTAGTATTGTAGAAGTGTTTTATTGTACGTTATACCGCACCGACGTGTTTTGTTCTCTTTTATTATATTGTATTCCATGTTGTCCTATCATGTTGTATTGTACCCGTGTTCTTCACTTAATATATATATATATATATATATATATATATATATTATACAGGGAACAATTTCCAGCCAAAAATTTGCATAGCAAATGTGCTATACAAAATAATTTTTCAGACAATCACAGTGCAAATTTACACCGCCAGTGCATGCTTGGCGTGTTATCGTGTCGGCCTGTGACAGGCACAGCTAGCTTAGGACACACTAGCGATTCTGTACGCTGGCCCGGCAGCGTTTAAACAGCGTGCGAGCTTGGCACTCGCCCGCTCGCCAATGTCGAGTGAAAATAATAATATCGGGCGAGTCAAAGCTAAAACTGACTCGCGTGTTGGCGAGTATAAAAATAATTTGTCTAAAGCTTTAATCAAATGTTTGGTTCCTTACGTTATATATTATATCCAAACATTGATGAAATACAGTTCTAGCGATTGTGAAGGGCGGCTATCGACTCCTCGACCACGCATCCTCACTTTATATTATCAAAGGTCGCCGAAGAGAAGCAGCCCGCGAGAGCGTCTAGCGCCAGCACAGCGTGGGCTGTGTATACGTGCCTGGGACGGCAATTTGATTGATGTACGGGGAGGGGGGGGGAGTCCAAGATTGTTTAAAAGTCCACGTTGGCCTTGTGTATTATACAAGTCAATATAACAATCGGCCGTAACGTGGCATTTTCATTGACGGGCGCCAAAGCAGCCCGCGAGATAAATAGTAAATTGTAAATCATGTATGTTTCCGTTTAACATCTCGCATGGGCTGCATCGCACAACGCGCGATTCATAAAAAAATATGCGTAGGCAAATGGCTGAAAATACATCGCCGAATTTGCGATGCGATACCGGGAAAATTATTCCTGAATATATATGAAATATTAATAATATATATATATATATATATATATATATATATCGGTCGCGCCAGTGATACACTCCTGTGTTGAATTGCACCACGGCTGTTCAGTTCGATGACAAGATTTACAGGTTTCTTTGGGTGCTAATATTTCGTCTTAATATCCGAGATATGCAAATCCGCCTCGTACGATCGCCTTCTTGTAGTCTACGCCTTCTCGTAGTCTATACGCCTTCTTGTAGTGTACGCCTTCTTGTAGTGTACGCCTTCTTGTAGTCTACGCCTTCTTGTAGTCTACGCCTTCTTGTAGTCTACGCCTTCTTGTAGTGTACGCCTTCTTGTAGTGTACGCCTTCTTGTAGTGTACGCCTTCTTGTAGTGTACGCCTTCTTGTAGTGTACGCCTTCTGGTAGTCTACGCCTTCTCGTAGTCTACACCTTCTGGTAGTCTACGCCTTCTCGTAGTCTACGCCTTCTTGTAGTCTACGCCTTCTCGTAAAACGCTACGCCTTCTCGTAGAACGCTACGCCTTCTTGTAGTCTACGCCTTCTTGTAACCTACGCCTTCTTGTAGACTACGTCTTCTTGTAACCTACGCCTTCTTGTAGTCTACGCCTTCTTGTAGTGTAGGCCTTCTTGTAGACTACGCCTTCTTGTAACCTACGCCTTCTTGTAGTCTACGCCTTCTTGTAGTGTAGGCCTACACCTTCTTGTAGTCTACGCCTTCTCGTAGAACGCTACGCCTTCTTGTAGTCTATACGCCTTCTCATAGAATGCGCGCGGTTCGCTTGTGCCTTGCAGCGACGCGCTCTGATGTCCTGCTATAGCGCTCTCAGAAGAGTTAACCAGTGCGCACGATAAATCAACAACAGTCTGCGGTTACGAGCCTCCGCATTACGCCCCGAAGCCATCCGCTTTAATTTGTGCGCAACTAATCTGATTAATGCTAAAGTAGATCTGCACCTGTAGTTCGAGTATTGAATTCCGAGAGCCGCCTGCCCCTTCGTGATTGCCAGCGGAGATACTGCGATGCGTAATTGCACGGGCGCATTATACAATTCAGATTATCTTCCCAATCTGGCCATCCAGCCAAGCGTTGCTGATGCTTCACTTCGGAGTTCTGCGGCTGGCGGGGAGAAAATGCGTGGTGGAAGAAAAAAACTTAATTAAAAGACGCCGAGAAGTTTGTGAAAACACCTTATAACGACGTGAATACTAATTTAGCGACATCCGAGATGTTACTTCAGCGAGATGCCTCGCGAGCGCGTGTTCAATGAAGTTCTCGTGTGAATGACGTCGAATTATCCCCCAGCGTACAGACTGCTGAATAGAGCCAGGATTCCACACCCAACGACTCCTCCATAGAAATCCGCACGCATATCGGAGCGCATTCTACACAGATCTCGGCGTTTTCGGGTTCGCCTTTTATTCATAACCGTAATATGCAAATCCGCCCAGGCCGATACGGATCCGAGTGTTTACAACAAGGTATTCATGTGACTATCGCAGTCTACGTGCTCACACCCCGCCTCCATGCGCATCCTCGTTGCTATCTGAGAGTATTCTTCACATCTTCTAGTTATAAAATGAATGGCCAACGTTCTTGACGCGATGTGAATTTCCGTCGACCGCCAGACTGGCCTATCGGTTTACGAAACAGCAAAATAGGAAAAAATTCGAAATGGGTGGGGCAGTAATCCCGCATTACTAATATTAATAAATAAAAATAATAAAAATAAAAATAAAAATAAAAATAATAATAATAATAATAATAATAATAATAATAATAATAAAAATAATAAAAATAAAAATAAAAATAAAAATAATAATAATAAATAATAATATTTCGATCCACAACACACGCATTGGCATAACGTAAAACTGCACGCTTGATGCAAGCGACTTCCCTTCAGCGGTGTGGCGCAACTTCGAGCAGGAAACACTGACCGAGCGCACGCAGTATGTATAGTGGTCTCCCTCTCTCAACCTCTCAACGGCTAATTCCATCTGCGAATTAACGAAGCGCGTCTAGAACGTCTCTAAAGCAGACGCGTATCTATGGTAACAATTACGATGTCGCGACATGTCGAGACTTCAAAGACGGCACATCGCATGTGCGCCGCCCGCTGTCGGCTCCAGCGCTTGGTTACGTAAACCGACGCGTGAGCGATGCTGTTAATTAATAAACGGAATTAATTAACACGGATATTAATTATGCGACGCGAAATGTAGCCAACCCGATTATGCAAAACATCGGAGGTGGACGCGCATCTGTCGTCAGAGCGTGCATGATGTTTTCTGATCTGTTGATAGACACAAATGACTTAGTTAGTGCTGAGGCGCAGCTAACTAGCGCGTTGCAGTCGACAGTTACAGCATGTTACGCCGACTCCCATCCTCAAGTCTGCGCTCCAGCAGTAGCCGTGCATGCATGCCTATAATTATTATATCTCCACCACGCTACTACATTTCTACCGTATAGCCTATCCGAGACATGCCTCTCTCCATTCACTCACTCTGTCATTTAATTCACTTTGTCTCTATCTCTAGCCTTTTCTTCGATCCGCTATATATCTCACTCCCGCTGACCAAACACATGCGCATACTCGCACACGTACACGCGCCCGCGCCCGTACATGTAGACGCACGCACGCACGTACGTACGCACGCAAGCAAACGCGCGCGCACACACACACAGACTTTCTCCTACTCTTCCTTAAACCTCTGCCCCATCCCTCTTTATCCTCTCCCTATGTCCTTCGCCCCGTCTCGCTATCGATCTATCACTATCGCTCTCCCTCCTTTTCTCTGTCATTCTCGCTCTATTTCTCTCTCGTTCTTTCGATCTCTCTCTATCTTGGTCTGCATGAAGCAAACTCCGTCTATTACGCACAAACACACGTGACTCTCATTCTTTTCTAAAACAATGTACAGAGCAAAACACCTAATTAAATCCACATCTCCGCTAAACATAGCGACCAGGGCAATAGCGGCAGCAGTGTTACCTTCAACAAACATCGTTACCAATTAGGAGCGCAAACGAAAATAAACAAAAACGCTTAGGAAATTCGCGTCAGGGTTACATGTCGCTACGCTGCCTCGAAAACAACTTTTCGCCAATTCCTCACGTATCATTTGAACGCGTGCGAGGACGCATACACGAGAAAGCAATAGGCCAGTATGCTCTACCCTCACAATGCCGACTTGACGACGCTTGTCCCAACAGACAAATTTTAGTCTTTAACGATAAAATATTCGGCCATTGTCGGCTTGCTGATGCCGACACAAATATTGGAATGACCGACAGATATCGTTTGATCAAACTTGGCTAGAGAGATATTCAAGATTTCTAACGACGGTGAATTGGCGGTGGCGGCGTTGGATATTATTTTACGATATAGTCTTCTCTCTCTCTCTCTCTAACACGATTTCCTGGCCGCGGCGAGGATCAAAGCAAGAGCAGTGCCATCACATGTGCGCGCCCAGCAACGGCACCGCCTTCTTCCATATACTCTCCACCTAAACGTAGACCACATACATACTAGAGGTATAGGACACGTATATAATATATACTAACTTTTTCCGTTTTATTTTTCGGGCATGTCGTTATTTGTCAGTATGATATAACACGTTCCGTACTTATTCCGTTTATTTTTTCCATATTATTTTTTAATATTATATAACTACTTGTTACTAATAAGTAGTTAAAAACGCGTGATGGTACCAAAGAAAGCCGTGACGTCAGTATACTTACGGTCGGCAAACATCATGCACCCCTTGTCATCGGTTCCCCTTCCGCCTTCCTACCACCCCTCCCTTTCCCCACCATCTCTTCCTTTGCCCGCACCCCAGTCTAACAGGAATGCGCTTGCTGACACATGAATACGGCAATGCCGGTGCGCTGGACTCGCGACAATCATGTTGGCAGTAAGAAAACAGGCTCGCACAACGCAAGGCCTAGCCTAGCGTTTACCCGACAGAGCGAGAGAACAGGTGAACTATTCTGTTAGCAATCATCGCCGCTTGCCCGCTGCCTGCTGCGTTTAAGCCAACAGTCAAGAACTGGCTGCAAACAAGCCAAAAGACCTATTTCACAAGTAGTGTCGTAGCATAAGTAATGATTAATTCGGTTCGGTTATTTAAATAAATAAATAAATAAACATATAAATAAATGAATACATAAATAAATTTATTTATTTATTTAATTCACGTAGCAGCAGCAATGTTGTGTAAATGTGGGCTTATATATGTGCTGGGACTTGTACTTGTAGCTGCCCTGGTTAAAGCCGACTACGCTTCACGTTTTCACCCGCCAGTCTAAGAGTAGATGACAGGCAAATAAGTGTTTAGACAACCGACTAGCACTATACAAATGAATCGAACGTACACACATACGTACGCACACACGCGCACGCACACACACACACACACACACACACACATACACGCACGCACGCCGCACGCACTCACGCATGCACGCACCGCAAGCACGCACGCACGAGCAACGTACGCACGCACGCACACACACACACACATCACACACACACACACACACACACACAACACACACACGACACACACACACACACACACACACCACACAACATATATATATATATATAGTATAACTAGCGGATACCCGGCGTTGCCCGGAAATCAGTTGGCGTTACTCGTTGTCACGGCTTGTTGAAAGGAAAAATACCAAATAAAATCTAACATATAATCTAATCTTACCATGTATCCCATCCATGCATCAATCCGATCCATCCATTCCAATGCCATCCCATCCCATCCTCATCCCATTCCAACGCCATATCGGCATCCCATGCATGCCATCCCAATGCCCCCATCCCATCCCATCCCATCCCATGCTATCGCATGCCATCGCATCCCATCTCATCCATCGCATGCCATCGCCATGCCATGCATCCCATCCCAAACTGTAAAAAATAAATAAGAAATCAAAAGATAATAGGCAATTTTTTTAAAGAGTAAAAACGTATATATTAGATATGCAGTCTGACACGCGTACGCAGCATGATTTAATGAAGCGCGAACATCTGACAGAGCCCAACGCGGAACAATGATTACATACACACCATCGTCGCATATCGACACGTGACGCATGCGATTCGCCAGGGGACGCGGTTATACGAACGAAACATTGCCCGCGAGCGGTGATCGTTTCGGCATATATCACACACACACACTACGCACGCTGCCCGTCGCCCCGCAGACCGTATCTAATTGATATAATGATTAGAATTCGGGGAGTGGATAATTAACACACCTTTCGCTGCGCCTAATGTAACGCCGCCGCTAGTGGTTGTTGACAGCTCCGTGCCCTTAAGACAGGGTGAGGCACAAAACGCCAATCTTAATTGCACGCATATATTTAAATCCGTGGCATAATACATATTTATTATATAGATAGATATACATATATACGTACACACACTTATATATATATTATAGTATATAAATAATATATATATATGGTATTAATAAATGACGCGCGTACCTGCGAGGACAGCGTAAGCTCATTACTGTTTAATAATATGCGAGAAGTACACCACGGGCGTTCGTGGTTTGTAGCGACGGCCGTTGTAAATGACTTTTGTTCGGCGATGAACCCCGTGTGATGTTTAGCGATGGAAGGCGACCATTGCGTGCACCTGCCAAGGTACCCCCGAGCGTGGCCGATCAGCCTGACACTGATGGCGGTGGTTCAGCACTACTGGTATCGACAGCCGCGCCCGACAGAAGTTTCTTGTCACAAACATTCGATAGCTATTGTGTCACCACAGTGCGGAAGTACTTCTTAAACTTGAACAGTCAACAGCACGTATGTTGACAGCCAGGTTGACAGGATAGAAATATGACGGAGTTAGTCAGAGGGGAAGGGACTTTATGAAGTACGAGGACGTAGATGAGGAGGGTATTGGCATGGAGCAAGAGGAAGAGCCCTCAACTTAGGCTCACTAGAGGCGAAGGCGAGGCGGTTGTAAATGGGGAAGGCTACCGGCAATGGAAGGTAATGAAAATAGCTGAGATGAAAGGGCTAAAGGAAATGGGGGCATCCGGAGTTAAAGAGGGTAGAAAATTAGTAGAAAAAAGAAAGCGTGAGCGGCTGTGTGATAGGGTGCGCATGGCTGTAGGTTACGTAGCTAGGAAAGAGGGAATGTTGTGAGCTTTGAACTGGGAAAGCGGATTACGGTAATGGGAACGGGCAGTGTCTAATGTCCTGAGGTGCAGAGACGTTGGTTGTACGGCAGAAAGAGCGGGGAAACGTTTGTGGGAAAGTTGGAAAGGGAATGGGCAGTTTTAGGCTGCACTAGAATCACGTTACTAAATTGATAATGAAAGAAAATATCGTGAACATAACACCAGGGCTAAACACTTAGTTAGGGCTATTATGTACCAGAAGGATTAATCTGAGAAAGGTGGGGTTATGCAATGAAGGGCGGGTAAAATCGACGACGGGATCGCCAGACAATAGAATATGCGCACTGTAGCGGAGAAAGCGAGGAGGTGCCCGATGAAACACTCAAGACCCTCGATCGCCTATTGTTTCCGAACGCGAAAAACTCGCGCACTGGTTGCAGTAGTATTGCGCTCTCTCTCTCTCTCTCTCTCTCTCTCTCTCTCTCTCTCTCTCTCTCTCTCTCTAGCCTACCGAGCGTATTAGCCTGAATAGGCACGCGGGAAATGCTAGTAAATACATGCGCTCTAGGCATTATAGCTTCGTTGTTGCAGACGGCAGCAGCTTCACGCCCAGGCGTAGCGTCGCCAATGATCGATGTACGATGAGTCGCCTTGCGCATATACACACGCGTGCACCCAGCCCGCGGACATATACATACACCCTCTTCCCGCGTGAACGTCGACTCACAGACCGAGATCCGCATCAACTGCAGGTAATGCACCAATTAGAACGTCGCCAGAGCAAGATAGCTAAATTCGCAAGTTCTTGCTACTAATAGTTGTACTGTTGCTGGTTGTAGGAGATGCGTACTGAACATGTGTGCACGATTGAGAAGTCGTGAAATTTGATCTCCGTGCGCGAGAAATGTGAGTCAAGTTTTTTAAAGGGCTTTAGCGACAAGCATTTTTTTACGCTAGAGATACACGTGCAGATGAACACGGTGATCTTGCTGATTGGAATGAAGTGCCCGAATAACCACAGCAACAATAGAAAAATCGTGCTACGCGTGCGCAAAATAGTTCCCACAATTTTCGATGCTTGCGAATGCATGCTAATAATTGATAATTATTAAATTGATGATGATGATTAAAGTACGAAGTCCGTGTATAGCCCCATGGTGTCGTATACGCATGCATCTACACACGAGCTCGCACGCACGCGCATCTGCACACATGCAGGCTCTCTCACTCGCGCACGCACATGCTCACAGATATGACCATTAACGCACGCACGCACGCACGCACGCACGCGCGCACGCGCCCACGCATACGCACGCACATACGCAAGCACACACCCAAAAGCGCACGCACGTACACACAGAGGCTAACATGCAAGTACGCACGAGCGCAAGCAGGTACGCACGCATACACGCCCGTGTCTTCATCAAATCTGCATCAATAGCACAAGAGGCGCCCGCCACGGACAGAGGACGCCGGCAGCTAGTGAGTCACCCGAGCGGAAATGCGAGCGTAGCTGAGCTGCATGAATGTTTGATCAGGCCACGGACGGACACTCCATCATCGCTGCGGCAGACGACGCTCTGTAATATCTCACGCAACAACGCTACCTCCCGATTCGCAAGCCGACGACATCCTATACACCTATGACTTCACTACATGCTCGGAGAGATCAACCAAGAAACGCATTTGCGTACTTTCTCTGCATCGCAAACTCACCACGCGGCCAATTATATATATATATATATATATATATATATATATATATATATATATATATATTAATAAATACGCGTACCTCGAGGGGACAGGTAAGCATACTGGTTTAATAATATGCGAGAAGTAACCACGGGGCGTTCGTGTTTGTAGCGAGCGGCCGTTGTAATGACTTTTGTTCGGCGATGAACCCCGTGTATGTTTAGCATGGAAGCGACCATGCTGCACCTGCCAAGGTACCCCCCGAGCGTGGCCGTAGCCTGACACTGATGGCGGTGGGTGTCACACTAGCTGGTATCGACAGCGCGCCGACAGAGTTTCTTGTCACAAACATCGATAGCTATTGTCACCACGTGCGGAAGTACTTCTTAAACTGACAGTCAAACGCACGTATGTTGACAGCAGGTTGACAGGTAGAAATATGACGGGAGTAGAGGGAAGGGACTTATGAAGTAGAGGGACGTAGATGAGGAGGGTATTGCATGGAGCAGAGGGAAGAGCCCTCAACTATAGGCTCACTAGAGGGAAGGCGAGGCGTTGTAAATGGGGAAGGTACGGCAATGGGAAAGGTAATGAAAAGCTGAGATGAAAAGGGGCAAGGAAATGGCATACGATTACAGGGGTAAAATTAGTAGAAAAAAAGGGAACGTGAGCGGCTGTGTGATGGGGTGCGCATGGTGTAGGTTACGAGCTAGGAAAGAGGGAATGTTGTGAGCCTGAACGGGAAATGCGGATACGGTATGGGAACGGGCAGTGCTAATGTTCCTGATGTGCAAGAGTTGATTGTAACGCAGAAAGAGCGGGGAACGTTGTGGGGGAAATGGAAAAAGGTGAATGGGCAGTTGGGCTGTAGATCACGTTACTAAATTGATAATGAAAGAAAATATCGTGACATAACACGGGGCTAACACTAGTAGGATTATGTACCAGAACGGGTTAATCTGAGAAAGGTTATGATGAAGGGCGGAGTAAAATCGACGAAGGAATCGCCAGACAAGAATGCGCCTGTATGCGGAGAAAGAGGAGGTGCCTCGATTAACACTCAAGACCCTCGATCGCCATTGTTTCTCACGCGAAAACTCGCACTGGTATGCAGTAGTATTGCGCTCTCTCTCTCTCTCTCTCTCTCTCTCTCTCTCTCTCTCTCTCTCTCTCTCTCTCTCTCTCTCTC
>NW_014577379.1:146870-155760 GCF_000485595.1 Priapulus caudatus
CGTTCTAATTGTGGTGCATTACTGCAGTTGATGCGGATCTCGCGGTCTGTGAGTCGACGTTCACGCCGGGGAAGCGGTGTATGTATATGTCCGCGGGCTGGGTGCACGCGTGTGTATATGCGCAAGGCGACTCATCGTACATCGATCATTGGCGACGCTACGCCTGGGCGTGAAGCTGCTGCCGTCTGCAACAACGAAGCTATAATGCTAGAGCGCATGTATTTACTAGCATTTCCCGGCGTGCCCTATTCAGGCTAATACGCCTGCGTAGGCTAGAGCTAGAGAGCCAGAGCATGAAGAGGCCTCTCTCTCTCTCTCTCTCTCTCTCTCTCTCTCTCTCTCTCTCTCTCTCTCTCTCTCTCTCTCTCTCTCTCTCGTCTCTCTCCTTTCGCGCTCTCTCTTTCGCGCACACACACGAACACACACTCGCTCTCCATCTCTCTTTCTCTCGGTGTGCGTATGTATGCGTGCATGGGTGCGTGCGTGCGTGCGTGCGTGCGTGGAAACGTGTCTGCGTGCGTGTGCGGCTAGGTGTCGCCATGTGGATTGTCGACCCTACTGTGCTAAAAATTCTCGTACAAAAAAGTAGGCTCGCGTCTGCATTTTTAGGCCGCCACATGAATGCGCACACAAAGAGCCAACGAGCCCAGCAAATAGACCAACGAGTGTGTAGTTATCGATAGTAACTTGAAATAACATACAGCCTCTTTCGTTTGAGAGATAAAAAAAAACGCATACTTCGAGGATTAAATTATTTCATCCGTCCCGGTGCTGTTTGGCTGATTTTCATAGCAGCAGAAAAAATAAAATTATTTAAAAAAAATTATTTAAAAAATTTAAATTTAAATTTATTTGGTTGATTTTAATAGCACTGCAGTATATAATAGCAGCAGCTTTCGTACGCATGGGTGACATCACCCATCAGCATATTTCTACGCACGCGTGATAGTGATCGTTAGATAGAGCCGTCATAACAGCCAGCTATCTGTAGATCTGTAAATCCGTAGACCGTAGATGTGTTATGACGGAGTTCTGACGTCTTCTGTCGATGTGATGATACGCGAAGAAATGATCTGATGATGATAAGCAAAATAGAAAGGTCATTGTCAAACCACAATGGCAAGGAAGAGTACATTTTATTAGCATAATGATAATGGAACGCTGGCTCTATTATCATAACGGTCAAAAGAGGTTTATTCGGTGATTATAATCCGATCGCGGAGTTGCTTTTTCACATCACAGATTACATGACACTGTGACTATGTACACGTTCGCAATTAAAGTCTAACAATTTACAACTGACAACGAACACCACAGCGATTAAAGTTGAATCCCTGACCATCACGATCGAACACGACGATAAAATGCTACGGCTTTGGTGACCACGGATGACGACATGACATCTTACGATGGCTGCTATAACACATGCATGACGAGCGACGAGCTATAGCACAACTACTGATATCATGAGGAGTGTCATAACATAGACATGAGAGAATAGAATAAAAATGATGAATAGAAGAGAATGAATGAGAGATTAATAGAAGAGAAATGATAGAATAGAGTCACTAAGAGTGCCTATATTAATGGCACTCCTTATATCTTATTGAAATTTTTTTATCGGATCTCTATAGTTCATAGGACCTGAAGAAGTCTATCGGTGAGATTATTGTAAATATAAGTTTTTATAACTTTATTATGGATCTAACTCTAAGATTAAGTTTATGTTACTCCTTATATCATCATTACAGGCGCTGTCACTGTACAACAACGGGGCGAGCTTAGTAAAGGGGAGTAATCGGCAGTGTGGTGTTTTGTGAGGTGGGTTCCGCACTCGAGGAAATCAGCTATATTATTCTTTGCTAAGATGTTGCTCCAACCTAATCCACTTACATCGCTAATCGCACGGGACAATAGCGGCGCCGCCGGTCGAAATGATACGCGCGTTTCATACATGCGTGCATGCACACATGTCGGCGTACACTCTCGGTTGCGTCGAGTGGCCCGGCAAATACTTTCATTCTCTACACGCGGATAAAGACCGCGTGCTCCTTAGCAGGCGCGGATGGTCAGCACTTAGCAAGCAGCGCTGTCGAGCAACGGTCATCGTGCATACACGGGTCACGAGCAGAGCAGCCGGCGGTCACCGTGGTCACGTCAGCCGATCTCACTGCGCGGATCTCAGGGGGATGCTGCGGTGCAAGCCGCTGCTTAGCAACGGGATGATCTCCCGCGTGGACAATGCAGCGGCAGCAGCATCCGCAGGAGATTCTATAGCGAGGCCGAGTACCGAGCTGGACGATGATGACAAAGCATGTGGCTCCCGAGGGATGGCAAGCGTCCGTCCACGCGACCGTGGAGCGTGCGGGGACGGCCCGACACACAAAGCCGCGGAAGAGCTTCGAATTAATTAGGATTCGGATCAATTAACCTGCAAATCAATTAGCCGGCGGGCAGCTTCAGAGCCGGCCGCGACTGGTCAGCGAGGCTTGACCGCAGGAAGCCACTTCTGGGGAACGCACTCAGCCGAATTAATGTAGTATTAGTAATTCCGAACTAGAGTGTATCTTTAGACTAGCTGCGCCCGAGTTCGGATTCTGATCTGGAATTACCGTCGCTAATCTCGCACTACTATAAGAAACTATCTTCGCATTTTCTCCTGGTTAATTTAGTTAACAGGATCGAACTTTTCGTGCTCCCGGACGAATTGTAAAACAATAATAACGCAGCAACTTAGATTTTAGTGCAACTTTTCGCCAAAAATATGCGGTTCTGTCAAGTGCTTGAGATATTACCGAACGTTATAATTATTCGCGGTGCACATCTCAATATACTTCCTGGTAAACATCTTCCACTTTGACGGCCAATGTAATAGCCGGGGCTGTAATAACAAAAGCAGTTCAGTTCTTTGTTAACAGTCAACATATCCATGTTTAACCCTCCTCTTGATGGTCAAAAGGTTATCAGACAGTCTTACTCTTCGCACGTCAGCAGAAAGTAGATTTCATAGTCCTTCATGTGTAGATTTCATGTGATAAAAATGGTAGGTCAGCGCTGAAACACAAAAGTTTTGCGCTCGGTCCGTTAGACCATGTCCTCAGAAAATGTCTGATATCTGACCTTTCCCCCACTGCCATTGACCTGTGACCTCCAATTTCGCACTGGTGATGGGTTTCCTCCCCATCACACTATACACCGAATATTAAGAGCGTAGGTCGAGCCGTTGAGATTTGTGCCGCAATTCCGTATTTCCTCCTATACCTTAAGTTAAGGGGGAAATATTCCCCCTCCATTGACACATCTCGACCTTTGACCCTTGACTCCCAAATTCGACATCCCGAGTCCTTTTCGCGATCCCCCCCCCCCCGACGTCCCGAATATCAAGACCGTAGGTCGAGCGGTTAAGATTTGTGCCCAACTGTTGACGGACGCACGGACCACAGGCACTTGAAGCGTTTCAATAAAATATAATGCTAACTAAATACGAAATCTATTTACTACCAAATTCTTAATGTTTCTATACTCTCTTTCACCTATTATTGCCGGCAGTTTCCTGTCAATTCCGTACAAAATCCATCGTCCAACCATATACGCTGCCGGCGCCATTGCTTTCGCGGCGCGACTGTTGCACGCGTACACTTATATATATATATAGTGCACTATATATATTACACTATGTGTAAGTGTGCAACAGTCGCGCCGCAAAAGCAATGGCGCCGGCAGCGTATATGATTGGACGTAGGATTTGGACGGAATTTACAGGAAACTGTCGGCAATAATAGGTGAAAGAGAGTATAGAAACATTAAGAATTTGGTAGTAAATAGATTTCGTATTTAGTTAGCATTATATT
This sequence comes from Priapulus caudatus, assembly GCF_000485595.1. NCBI lineage: Eukaryota > Metazoa > Priapulida > Priapulimorpha > Priapulimorphida > Priapulidae > Priapulus > Priapulus caudatus. The sequence goes on from NW_014577379.1 coordinate 150,722, forward strand.
TTATTGAAACGCTTCAAGTGCCTGTGGCACGGACGGCCGGACGCACGGACGGACGGACGGACGATCATGCGATTCTACAAGCTGCATCTGACTTCGTCAGCTGAGCTAAAAACACACAAACATGACTGAGCCCCAGATCTCCGATTCCTCTAGTTTCCCAGCTCAATTTCGAAATAAGTGCAATTTAATTGTTATCCTCTCATGAGAAAATAAACGTAATTATTTAATACAAAAAACCCTAGACCTCTTTTTAGGGGTCTAATGATTATGCACCCTGACGCTGTTGCAACTTATTGGTTATCATGGACGGATCGAGCTTTTTTTTAAAGGGGGGGCGGGGTCCGTGTCCATCCACCATCTAAGCGGAGCGGCACCTTAAGTTGGCGCGCAGCGTACAGAAAAAATTTGCTCTTTCAGAGGGGCTTAGACGCAAAATGGTGCTATGATTTCGACATATTTTGAACTGTATTTGTATACCTCAAGGGATTCGAAGCAAATGCCATGACACTTTTAAGCAGTTGACTAACTGGAACGTAGCGCGCAAAATTGCTACAAATCTTTCCTAATTAGCAGAAAATATAAATTCCAACGTGCTTAATAATACTACATAGACCGCCGAAAATGACACATCCCAAGCCTTTTGTTTGAATTAGTTTGATTATTTATATTATCTTTTAGAGTTAAGTTAACATTGCTTAATAATCTAAGTGTGTATTGTTGACGCTGTGAGCACAATATTCCAAATGAGAAACATATCCATCATACTATCTAAGCGCGCGGAGCGACAACATTGTAGTAGCGTAGCCAGGTGGGACAGGGAGAAAAGTCAGCCCCCCACCCAACACTTTTTGAGACGATGAAGGTGAAAATAAAAAAATGCAACAAAAAAGTATACAATTACTATAACAACCATGAATTGTGTTCACAGATGCCAGGAAAATGCATCTCTAGGGACTCTAACTTCTCAAATATTTCTGGCAAACATCCCCTATAATCCCGCTATGGATTTCACATTCTCATAGGTTCGGGATTCTTAAACGAATTCTTAATTGTTGAAAATAACGTTATAGGCCTACTCAATGCCGTGCGGCGTGCGTACGTATATTACCCACGTGGTGTGTTGTCATTAAATCCCCTAGGTATGAATATTTGGTGCATTTTTTTAATACTTGGTTGCCTATTAAATTCTCTATCTTTTCTTTGTTTGTGAATGTTATAACCATTGTATTTGTTTTGTTCATATTAAATTCGAATCTTTTTGATTCAGCTAATCTGGAGAATGACTGACCAATTTTTGTTACGGTTTTATAATCTCCAATTCCTACAATATCGTCAATATATAATCATTGTCATCTTCTAAAACGACAGACCATCCGCTGACCGCTGTGGAGACGTGCGCCGGGCTTCGAATTTGGCGCACGTCTCCACTGCGGGCAGCGTTTCATACTTGAACATCCCCGCGGTCGCGTGCGCATATCCCGCGGAACTGCGCGTCTCATCCGCGCGCAGCGCTCAGGATCTACAGCAAAGCTGTGCAACGCAATCTTGTATCATGTCTCTCTGGATCAGGTCTGGCTGCCTGAATTCGAACGTCTTGTCCAATACCATTGCTGTACACGTGACATGCACACTCTAATAGTAGGCCTACACAGAGCAGTTACGCGGTGGCGTGGTACGTGTATGTATACGTGTATCGTTGATCGGCACATATTTCACTTTACAGAACTCGCCTTTACAAACACTGATCAGAAATCGTCACATTGGGATGTGGAATTTTCGTAGGCCTATATATAAATATATATATATTAATATAGGCCAAGGCTATAATTATATATAGGGCCTATATATTTATATATGCTCACATATATGTAGCTGATCAATGGCAGAGAGAAAACGACATCGACGTAATTACATTACTAACCCCATTTCGTTGTTCATATTAATTGCGACAAAGTTCCATTTCAGTGCAATAATAAATAATTTGCCCCTCCAAAAAAGGGGGGGTCCGGAACCCTTGAACCCCCCCCCCTGGATCCGTCTATGGTTATCCTCTAATAAGAAAATAAACGTGATTATTTAGGAAAAAAGCTATACCTGTTGTCTAATTATGCACCAACAGTTGACAACGAATTTAAAGACCAAACACAAACAGTCTCTCAAGTAAGCTGTTCACTAAATTTCTTTTGGACAGCCGCCATGACTAATCACGTGTTTACTGGCATGCTGTCACGTGCACACGCACCTCGCGCGAGGCAAGCGCGAGAGGCAGCCACTGCTGACGAAGTTGTTTTTAATCATAGATACATAAATACTTTCAACACGCTATCTAGCGCGTCACGGCGGCCTGCCTAACCAGTTGCTATTTACGATCGCTTTTATCCGGGAAGAGAGGCAAGATGCTAACTTGCGTCTCTAAGTGGATTAGAGCATGACTACGTATGTTAGTCACATCCTGGTTGTCGACAAATTAACTTTATATGGATGCTGGGTTCGATCATGAAAGTGTCAATGACACTGTAGCTCACCTTGGGTGTGATAGAAGAGGGAGGGGGATATATAAAGCAAAAGTATATATGGGAGAACTCCCATTATATAGCATATCTCCCATTATATACTCTTGATAATGATATATCCATAAGTTTTGATGCGAAAATAGATGTTTCAGATCTGAAAGTCTGAAATCTTGACGAGAGATGGCACTACGCCTAAATAATCGCCATTTTGGTTTTCGAATATCGCGCAAATAAAAACAATAAAATATTCCAGTCAAATTACTGTAACGTAGAATCTAAAACACAATATTACACGTATATAGGTATGATTGTAGAGTTGTTAACCAGTTAGACGAAATAAACGTAATAGGACGTTGTCATCTCTCCCATAGGAGTAACAACTGTTTTGGGGCTAGCCTTACACATTCATATACAAAAATTTAACAAAATCGAATGAATCTAGATGGCCATTTCCATTTTTGCCAAAAAATGGACGTGGCTCGAAAGTAGGTAGACTGGCGTGCTCCAAAATAGGACGTTCAAATCTCTCCCATAGGAGTAACAACTGTATGCAATTTGAAACATGTGGGTCAAACGGTTCTTGAGTTATCATTGACCGTAGGTAGACACTGAAATGCAGTGAAATTGCTAAAATCAACCTAATTTGCATAATGATAAAAAATTAAAAACCCGTGCCGGTGCCATATATTTTGGGGCCAGTCCTTATTCATTCACATACCACGTTGAACCTGAACTGACTTATGGCCATTTCCTTTTTTGCCAAAAAGTGAACGTGGCTCGAAAGTAGGTCTACTGGTGTGCTCCAAAATAGGACGTTCAAACCTTTCCCATAGGAGTAACAACTGTATGCAATTTGAAACATGTGGGTCAAACGGTTCTTGAGTTATCGTTGACCGTAGGCGGACACTGAAATGCATAAGGAAATTGCCAAAATCTACCTAATTTGCCTAATAAATAAAAAAATAAAAACCTGTGTGATATGTTTTGGGAGCAGTCTTCATTCATTCACATACCCGAAATGAGCAAAATCCGTTGAACCTGAACTAACTTATGGCCATTTCTATTTTTGCCAAAAAGTGGACGTGGCTCGAAAGTAGGTCGACTGGCGTGCTCCAAAATAGGACGTTCAAACCTCTCCCACAGGAGTAACAACTATATGCAATTTGAAACATGTGGGTGAGAGAGAGAGCAGACCAGATAGGAACATAGGGATCTGAGGAGCGAAGCGAAAGAGAGGAAAGAGGGGGCGGGAGAGAGCCAGCAAGCACCGCGCAGGGAGCCTAGGGAAGTTAGGAGAAAAAGCTTACGGCTCGCACACGAAAAATGAAGGGGACTACTATAGCTATACGGGAGTGAAGGGCGAGGGCCCGAGGGAGACTATGTAAAGAGAGAAGGAAACGAATAGTGGTGTACACGCTGCGCGCGCGTCAGGGTAGCGGTATGCCGCGTGTGCATGTCTGTGTCGTGCGTGGTTGTCGCCGACACATGCATATATCGATCTGTCGAGATGAGAGAGATGAGGAGAGAGGAGAGAGGAGCGAGGGGGGGGGGGGAAAGCGGAAGAGATTAGAAGAGAACAGACAGAAAAGGAGAAACAGAGAAAGAAGCATTGAGAGACGAGAGCGGGGGTGGCGACGAGCCGCGAAGGCCATATAGCCGGAGGGAGAGCGAGGCGGCCCGCCGCGGGGGCGGGCGAGAATGGAAGCACCGTTTCCCATACACATCGGCAGCGCGCCAAACGCTGCAAGATGCCGGCCCCTCTCTGCCTTTATTTGTCCCATTACAGTGGTCAATCCGCTTTGGTGCAACGTTGCTGACCACTCGAGCCACTGGGCACGCACTTCGTGCGACAGTTAACGCATTGCAGTCTTGCCGGGATCAGGCCCCAACAGTCACGGCCAACGCAGTCGGATGGCCGCGTTAAACGTTAATCCGTCGATGGGCTAATCATCACCCATGCACACTTTCCCCGTATCTGCCCCGCCTCCGTGACGTGCCATGTGACTTGCATGCGCACGCTGAACATCCCCAACAAACCAACAATAAAGTTCGCTGCTTGTTCAGTGTGAAACTCGAGTTTACGTGTAGGCGAGCATCGCCCGCCAGCATCCGCGCGTGGCGAGAGACCAGCGCGCCCCATGTGCGTTACTTCGTTAAGTTCTCAAGCGACCTAATTTGCAGTCGCATTATTATCCGCGATTTCCGTTCACTCACTTCGATGCCAAAACGTTGACTTGCATGTTATACGCAACTTCCTGCCTCGGTGCTGGTGTCTGCTCTACTATCTCGCCTGCCGTGCTCTCTCTTCCCCATACGCAGCCTCGCCTCGCTCTCTCTTCTCGCTCTCTCTCTCTGCTTCTCTCTCTCTTCTTCTCTCTCTCTCTTTCGTCTCTCTCTCTCCTCTCCTCGCTCTCTCTCTCTCTCTCTACTCTCTCTCTCTCTCTCTCTCTCCTCTCTCTCTCTCTCTCTCTCTCTCTTTCTCTTTCTCTTTCTCTCTCTCCCCGTCCCCACGTACTCTAACGCTCT
>NW_014577379.1:157574-159847 GCF_000485595.1 Priapulus caudatus
ATGGGGTCAAACGGTTCTTGAGTATTCGGTGACCATAGCCACATTGTTGACGGACGGAACGGACGGTACGGAACGGACGGACGGACGGACGGAGCGCGACGGACGGACGGACGGACGAAACGGGACGGACGACGGACGGACGGGATTCCACGACAGACGGACGCACGGATCCTCGCGCTCTCTCTCTCTCTCTCTCTCTCTCTCTCTCTCTCTCTCTCTCTCTCTTTCTCTTTCTCTTTCTCTCTCTCCCCGTCCCCACGTACTCTAACGCTCTCTTTCTCGATCCGCTCCTGCTCTCTCCCCTCTCTCTCTGTCTCGCGCGACCTCTCTCTTGCTCTCTCTATCTATCTATCTCTCTCTTTCTTTCCCCCTCTCTCTTTCTCTCGCTCTCTCTCTCGCTCTCTTTCTCTCTCTTTCTCTGTTTCGCGCGCTCTCTCTCGCACTCTTTCTCTCTCCATGTCACATTCGCCATCAAACAGGCGGTCGCATTATTCCCCTCCGGCCATGAGCGGTATAAGGCCACGGGACTTGTGTAAACCGTCGTAAACACCCGTCAAGTCACCACTTGTAAGCAAAATATGGCCAACACTTTTCCCACCAGCGGGGGCACACACAGACGCGCTCCTTGTCCTGGCGAGTAACCGATGCCGCCTGCGATCGTAAATGACCGCTGGCCACTCGCCTCGCCCGACTGACCGATGGTCAAACTGACCAGTAGCTTATGTTGCGCGCGCGTGTGTGACGGAAGCCTGTATAATCGGGGCGATATGCTAATGAAATGTGCAGCAAGAAAGGCATTCCTGAGGCGAGGACCCATTCACCGGAGAGCAAACACGGCGCACGCTGGCAAATATTTGAACTGCTATTTGCAGACAGGAAAAGCACGGCCATTACCTGCACGCGCACGCGCGCACGCACACGCGCGCGCGCATGGAGGCCGCAAGGTCGCCGCCGCTGGGACACGCAGAGATCGAAATATACCCGCCACTGAGAAAACGGTCTCGGGAATAATGCGCCCGGGTGCCATTGCACGAACGCATGTAAGCTCACACACGCGCGCACGCACGAACACACACACACACACACACACACACACACACACACACACACACACACAAAAAAGGAAAAATGGGAGAGGGGAAAGATGCAGAGTAGAAAAGAGGCAGACTAGGAAACATGGTACGGAATGGCTGGATGCATGTACTTCTACATATATTCTACACTACACCATCCTCCCACACCCACCCAGTAGCCAATCCACTTGGATGACCAAGTGAAAAGGTCAATTCCACCCAGGAATCCATGTACACTAACAAACTTATAGCGTGGTTTACGGTATCAGTTCTACGTAGCAGTCAGATGTAATGATTGTATATATAGTAATAGATCAACATGCGCGGCATATAATACCAGGAGTGAATAATAGAGGTTCTATTATAATATTATAAATTATTTAATAATACTAATAGATCCTCTTCACAGGATCCCGATAATCTCCTTAATGTAACCTTGTAAAAATCTAATTAATTAGCGATTAATTACCGGCTAAGACGGCTTTCATTAAAATCCGTCCAGATTTTGGCAGGTATAATAGCAGATACTCGCACTCTTTGCGCCAGTGTCGCATGCGAACATCCAATTCAATTTGTCATTCAGTTTTCAATATAGGAGCGCGTGGACACTCGGAGAGATTAATAGACAAAAATCGTGATCGTGGGGGCACATGAGTGACAAGGAAAATTTCTACGACTTGCTCTCAATTCGTTCTTCAGTTGTTTTCTTCGTTTCGCGTCATTATCCTTCAGAATAATTCTAATAATTTCTCCGCCTCGCATCCCTCTGTTAAGCGACTGAACTTTACTTGACTTCTGCATGGAGGTTAAACGAATTTAGTAAGCGCCTCAACCTGCTGATCGTCCACCTCGCTCGAGATCAGTATTTAAATACTACGTGATTACCACAACCCGACATGTATACTAGTAAAAACATGCTGACTGAGTAAAAACATTTACGAGCACTGTTTTTTAATCGTATGGTGGTAGTGGGGGTGATGTTGAAAGGATACCCATCCGATTCTTGTTCCTCTTCTTTTTTTTATTTGTGTTGGTGGTTCGTCTACTTTCGACGCTCTCACCAGCCCTCCTTAAAATGCCACGAAAAGTTGCAGCAAAGAGATCATACACCCGTATTAACAATAGGGCGACATAGTAGTAAATAGAGAAAGGAAAGGAGAGAGAGAGAGAGAGAGAGAGAGAGAGAGAGAGAGAGAGAGA
>NW_014577379.1:162345-164845 GCF_000485595.1 Priapulus caudatus
CCAGGGAGAGAGAGAGCAGAGAGAGAGGAGAAGGGATAGGTATGACGAGAGAGAGACACGATAGAAATAGGGTATCGATTGAGCGAGGGAAAAGAAGAGGGCGGCGCGGACCAGCGAACCAGCCCGCCAGGGAGCCTACCGGAGTAGACGAGAAAACCAAGGTACCGCGCGCAAGCGGAAAATTGCAGACATATACTATGTACGAGAGTGAAGGGGCGAGCAAGGAGACTATTGAAAGAGAAGAAAAATACGTCGTGTACACGACCGCGCAGCGCTCGGTACTAAGCGGTATGGCCGTTGCATGTCTGTGGGTGAGTGGGTTTGCGCATGCATATATCGAGTTGTCGAGAGGAGAGCAGGAGAGAGAAGAGGGAGGGGGGGAAGGAAGATCTCTCCCCGAGAGAGAGAGAGAGAGAGAGAGAGAGAGAGAGAGAGAGAGAGAGAGAGAAGCAGAGCTGCGGCAGCACGCGTCGCGTACGCTTGGCCGTCATGAATGCAACGCTGAACGCAAGCTTTCAGGCGAGGCTGCCTTCGGCTTTCAGTCTCGCGAGAGAAAGCAAGCGCGAATTACAATGGTTTCGGCGCGAGCTATACGCGGTATTAGCGCAAAAATGTAACCCTACATGCCGTACTTTTGTCCGAGTTAGGGCGGAGGGAAATGTTAAAAAACAGTTTCCTACTCGAAATCGCTAAATGAAAATCTACATCTCTCGGCCTTGTCTCGGCCACAATCGCGCCCGCATTACCCGAAAGGCAGGTTTTGACATATAAAATGCACACGTCTACGCAGAGAATAATATAACCCTTTCACGCGCCAATATATGGACATATTTGATGCCAGCAGTAGTTGACAATAATCAAAGTAGTCCCACGCAGCGCTAGCGTCAGAAAAGCATTTCCCCCTAAAAAATGCGGCAGTGGGTGTCAATAGTTTTTTTTCAATGCACATACAATATACTTTATGTGTGTGTTCGTGCGTGCATGCATGCATGCGTGCGTGTGAGCGTGGGTGCGCATGTGCGTGTGCGCGCGTGCGTGCGTGTGCGCGCGTGCGTGCGTGTGTATGCATATCTATATGAACGCCATTTTGGCCGCCCGCTTACAATATTTATAATATATTATATATATTATATTAATATTACACCTATCAAAACGTAATCGTAAGTACGCATAGTAAGAAATGGTTAAAAACCACGATAAAGCACGGAGAGGCCGTAATATAATATAATATAATATAATATAATAGAAGAAAACTTCAACGAACAATGTTACTCTTTAATAGTCAACCTGGCAGGTATTTTCAGGTATTAACATAAAAAACGCGATATTACTTAATAAAGAACGAACAAATGTTTAAGTGGCGAAATAAGAGTCGATTTCCTGTTTAACGCAAAGTTATAGGCATTAGAAGAAATGAGAAAAAGTAGTAGTTCCGGGGAGGGAAGGGGGTGCAAAACCTCAACTGGCGAAGCTGACTGAATAGAATGCATAAGAGAACAAAACAACTTCAAACATTCCAAACCTCCTGATTCCATTGTTGTGTTGTTCGTAGGCAAGCCAATAGGAATACGTGAGCTGTGACGACCAAAAGAACGACCCTACCGCCCTTCCCACAGGTTGAATAAGGAAGGCAGTTACTGCCCCCGAGCATCACCAGCGGTAGCGGCAGCAGCAGCAGCAGCAGCAGCAGACACAGCGATACGATCAACTGTAGAGTTGCAATGTTTCCCAAACATCGCCGCCTTTCACCGCAACCGAGACCCCGATAGCATCGGCCGCTCGTGCTCGCTGCTCCTTAAAAGCATGTCCCGCTTTCCGGCGCCTATAGTTTGTTGCGCAGCCCACCAGGGGGCGGCCTCCACACCTGCTATCTCGGGTCCGTTTCTTCGCAGAAAACGAACTACATGGGGGTAACAGACTCTACTGCTATCGAGTGATCGTGCGCCACCTGCCGATGAATGAATGCTGATGTCCGTGACATGTCACATAAGACGGGCCTTGTCGCGCGACCACACAGCGTGAGTGAGTGTAGAGCAGCCAGTTCAGCTAACGCACCTGGCCTGCCGCCATAGATTTACTATGGAACGTCATTATGTCAGTTGTGGAGTTGAAAGCTAGCATTACGTGTCAACGTGATTGTAAATAGTAGTCGTGTTGACATGGGCACACTGTATGGATACTGTGTCGTGCGCTTTCAAACCAGCCCAGCACGCGTGTAGCAATAGATTTCGAAAAGTCACTGAACCTTTCCGAACGATTACCACCCACATGCATCCCGCCACAACCACCTGGAGCCCGTTGTCAGAAACAAAATTAGTCTTAACATTAGTCTTAACACTAACGTTTTCTCGTAGACCGTCGAGAGCACTTTGTTTCGTATTGTTATGAGGAAATCTGCTACGATTTTTCATTCAGGTGACTTCGCAGCGTTTCTGTCGACGGTCTAAGAGAAAAAGTTAATGCTAAGACTAATGTTAAGACTAATTTTGTTTCTGACAAC
>NW_014577379.1:166508-179185 GCF_000485595.1 Priapulus caudatus
CTGTAGCACAAGCTCCACGCCCAACAACCCACAACAACCTAAACAAACAGTTCAAAACACACGCCGCTGTGTGAAAAGCATAAACCTCCTGCCAACCTTGATGCGGAGGGAATAATTATGAAGAACAACCAAAATATGAGCGCGAAAAATGCATCTTACAGAAGGGGACCCGAACGATGTCGCGTAGAAGACAGAGGAGAGGGCCGTATAAGATAAATGATGAGAGGCAAGGAACAGACAACGGGCATATCAGGAGGACAGGGCAAGCGGAACTTGACAGGTATACACAGAGAAGTTAAACGAGATATTTTTTTTATTGGAAGGGGTGAGATCTGTGCTTGAAAGGACTTGCTGGCATGCCCTGTCTGGCGCTTCAGTGTGCGAGATTGGTCAAGGGCTAATGCGTCGTTTAGAGCGCCGATGCGATGCGGTTTTTTTTTTTTTTTATCATGCATCCCGTACTGTATCGTTTGGAAATTATGTGGAAATTAATATGTCATTAATATAAGAAGACAACTTGGATTTCTCGCAGTATGCTTCCTTGACAAAAATCGCTGTTATGCCTTTCGCATGCACCGCAAGTCAGTCATGTGATACAAGACGCACGCACCCTGACGGTGCTTCCGTCTCCCCCTCCCCCTCCTCTCTCCCTCTCTCCCTCCTCTCTTCTCTTCTCTCCGTCCTTATCGCTGTTTACTCTTACTCACTCTCCCCTCTCGCTTCATTATTCGTCCTTCTCGCCTACTCTCTTCTCTCTCTCTCTCTCTCTTCCTAATCTCTCTTTCTCTCCGTCGTTTCTCTTACTCTCTATTTTCCCCTCTTCTCTCCACCTCTCTCCTCTCGCCCTTCTCTCTCCTCTCTCTCTTTCCCTCCACTCCTCTCCGGCCTCTCCCTCTCTCTTTCTCTCTTTCATACCCGTACCGCTTTCATTGCCTTCAATCCTTTCATTGCTTTCTCATCGGCAACTCATTCCGCGTCTCACACCGATTGGCAAGTGTCCTTATTATTTTTAGGTTTTATATATTCTATTTTATAGCCACATCTTTCGTTTCTTTCCCTCGCTCTCATCCTACGGTCGGAAGGTCATAATATAGACGACATACTGCTATATCTATGGCACTCCTGATACGTGACATTAGCGCCAGAAGCCGACACCATGTTGCAGGATCGGGATCCGCTGGTAGCCAACTTGTCAATGTGATGTCAGGGGTAAAGCTCCGGCGTGATCAAGCATGACCATATTTAGGGCGTTTCCTGCTGCGAGCATGAAGAATAACTGTTTTGCTATCACGCAGTACGCGGCGTCGGTTCCTCATGCCGCGAAAACAAAAACACAAACATAGGATGACGAAACGCAGAAGTTTTCTCAATTTATCTTCACCATGCCTCATCCGAAACGAAAAGTTATGATGAATATGATGAGTGTAATGACGATAATGATCATGATGGTTGCATGATATCGAGGGGGGGTAATAATTACTTAATATGATTATTATTATGACTGACTATTATTATTATTGTATTAATTAGGCCCATATTTTATTAACATTAATTATTTATTATTAACATATATATCTTATTATTATTGCTTATTATTACATTAGCGTGGATATCATCGTGGCGGATGGTATAATTGATAGAAGGGCAACAGCATGTCCATGCGTGCCCGTCGCTGCCTCGTGCGCGTTAGTGTGCTGACGCGTATGCCCACATCGGCTCTCAAGCAATATGTTGAGATAAGTCTGTGTAGTATTTCTCGTCATTCAACTCTCTCCGGGTCGCCGTGTGTGACGAGCTTGTAGTTTCTCAGACATCCTTATATTTGTGTGTAGTTTTTTCCGACGTGACAGATTGGGATATTTGTTTTGAAAACTTTGCGATCAAGACATTGGGCTATCGGTTGACTCGCACATAACACAGCGGGCAGCCCAGCGTCGCCCTTGCCGTCAACCTCTGTGAAATCGCTAGACGCTTTTTTCATCCGTTTTCCGCAGTTTTTGATGCTTTGATCTACTTTGCGTTCAGCGGCTCGTGAGTTTTTTAGAGGCGGCGGATTGTTTGAAAATATGCTTCGGTAAATTGGTAGTATGCGCGGCCGAGCGGCGTCGCGCGCGATTGCGGCGCCATCTATAGTATTGTCTTCGGTCGTTCGTTAGCGGGGTTCCTCGCAGCTGCGGTATCTCGGGGCCGTCGACGCTAGCCTTCAAATAATCATCACGAAGTGATATATGTTTGAACAGGGACTGAACATATACCAGGTTATTTTGTCGTTGTTTTAAATGAAGACGATATCATTAATAGGCGTTTATATATACTTAGCGTGTACTAGTTGATTCGCTGAAAAATTGCTATTCTCTTGACGTCGTGTACTTGCGGTGTATCACGTTAGCACTGATAGATCTTGAAATTATCGTCTCTCAATACTATATCGAAAAACTGTACATAGTAGATTGTCTCACCAGTCTTTGCGGACATGATTACTGATTACGCACTAATAAATTACGTACCAACGCTGTTTAGTGCTGATTATGGTATATGTTAATAGCACAAATAACCGCCAGTAACATTCTCCAATGTCCGCGACAATCCCCTTGTGTAAATGGTGACACCAAACAAAGAGCCATGGGGTAGACAGGGGCTGCCAGCATCTTCTATCCAGCTTCATGAAGTGGGCATTAAAAAATGGGGGTATCGGGAGAAACACGTTGGCACATATATATAGACCGCGTCAACAAGTCAACAAATAAAATCTCAATCGCTTGCATATTTGGGATGAAGTTACGATCGCACGAGTGTTCTAATGACAAATGTTAGCCTTACCGTAAGGACCACTTGCTGTTACGCAAGCATACCAGTAAGAATTGTTACTATAATTGGTCGGAAAATAATCGAGCGCGAGCTGGTGAAAATCTGTTGCGATTTCACTTTAAACACTCACGCCTATAGCAACGGGGAACAACTTCGCCAATCGACATATGAAAAGGACCGGATACAGGCATTAGAATCACATCACCGTATATAGTATAATTATATATATATATCATATATATATATATATATAATATAAACAAAGTCAATGGTATAAGAATAAAGGGTGTTTACCGTTTAATGACAAGCCTTTCGAGCATCTACAATCTCTTCATCAGCGTCAGCAGACATCTGAATTTAGATCAAATTAATCAAAAACCAAATTCACAATGCAGTTATCAGATAATCAATGAGTTCACACAATTTCGCGCGTTGCATGAATACGGGACGACAAAAGAACGCGCCACATAATACACACGCACAAACACACACACACCACACACACACACACACACACACACTGCGCGCGCACACACAACACACACAAACACACACGACACCCGCCACCGCCGCCGCTGTTGCCGCCTCCGTTACCGCCGCCGCCGCCGCCGCCCTTTTTTCCGTTGCGCGTTTTCCGCGTCGCCGCTAATACCGCGTCAAGTGCGCGGCTACCTTACCGACAAGTAATAAAGCAGCGAGGTTTGCCTTGCTACGAAAACACGCCGACGTTTATCAAATAAACAATAAATTATCGAGGAGTCGCTGCTTACGTCGAGGCCAAGCAGGCATAATAGGCGGTACGCACGCATATAGGCGGGGGGGGGGTGCGCGGCGAGATTGCAAGACGCGTCGAGTTCACGGGGTGTCGGATGCGGGGTCCCGGTGCAGGCGGAGGAGGGGGAGGGGGAGGTCGCCTGGATGCGGTGGGAGGAGCAGCAGATAATATCGCACATAGGGGGCAGCTATTGTACGCGTGCAGGGGGAAAGGTAGCCCGGGGTGGCTGTGGGATTAATACAACATGTAGTACAAGGTATTGTAATACATGTCCGTTACTCGGAAGCGAAGGGTAAAGCTGTAGTTGATCGTGTACACCTCATCAAGGAAGTGAATGTGTGAGAGAGTGGGTCGGGTAGCAGCTTGTAGAGAGCTTCGGAGGGATTGGTTTTCTGAACGTGAAGTAAATGACAGTGGCTGCAAGTCTGCGTGAGGGACGAGAGCAGATTTCATTGAGCAGGGAAAACATTGATGACCACACGGGTGAGGGGGAGTAACCATCGGAGAAACGGGTAATGTGCAGTAGCTGTCTTTACTCATGAAGGTGGGGTGAACTACGTTGTCTCGTCGCAGTGCGGTAACGGGGCGGGGGGGGGGATTAAATTGTAGGTGAGTACGGAAGGGGCAATAGTGCGTAGGGTAGCGGGTGCATGTAAGCTGGCATGAACGCGGCCAATGCGTTAAAAACAGGAATGTATAATATAGATACACACTATATTATACTGCTACACATTATACACTATATCAAGAGTAGATAATAACACAAGAGTGAGACACCCGATTCCCGCATTTTTAACCGATTTTTCTCATCAAAATTTGCCACCAATAAAGAAGCAAGTGTATACGTTCCTCAGCTTATTATGACCACTAATCACTCACCTTCGTGGTACTGATATTCGTTTACATATATTTGCTAGCGTATTGCTGTAAATCGTAATCTTGCACGAGCTGAATTCGCACCATTTACCGCTATTGTGTGAGGTGTTAAGACAAATTTTGAAGCTATAGTGGCGCCAATATTTAGCAACGGACTGTTTCCAAATCATTCGTGCCCCGATAGGGGTCTTGATTACCTGCGCGTGCGTAATGTGATACTTACTGCAAACTACTACAGAGAATATTGTTATTATTGTATTATTACTTGTGTAAGATAGTATGTCAATTTCTTGTGTTGCGATCACAATAACTGAGCGCGTCTTGCGGTTCCTCACGAGATCAAAATTCGAAATTTAGATTGTCTCTCAACCCTATCGGGGCAGGAATGATTTGGAAACAGTCCGTTGCTAAATATTGGCGCCACTATAGCTTCAAAATTTGTCTTAACACCTCACACAATAGCGGTAAATGGTGCGAATTCAGCTCGTGCAAGATTACGATTTACAGCAATACGCTAGCAAATATATGTAAACGAATATCAGTACCACGAAGGTGAGTGATTAGTGGTCATAATAAGCTGAGGAACGTATACACTTGCTTCTTTATTGGTGGCAAATTTTGATGAGAAAAATCGGTTAAAAATGCGGGAATCGGGTGTCTCACTCTTGTGTTATTATCTACTCTTGATATAGTGTATAATGTGTAGCAGTATAATATAGTGTGTATCTATATTATACATTCCTGTTTTTAACGCATTGACCGCGTTCATGCCAGCTTACATGCACCCGCTACCCTACGCACTATTGCCCCTTCCGGCAATAGGGAGAAAAATGCGGGAATCGGGTGTCTCACTCTTGTGTTGTTACTCTTGACTATATATACCATACACTATACATACACTACTATACACTATATTATACACTCCTGTTAAAAACCCTCCAATAGAAAACGGCTTCACGCGCAGCCCTTTCCACCATGGCTCGGTCATTTCTCTGAAAAGCTCGGAATTTACCAATTTGAAAAAGACCAATCGGAGTTCAGAATCGGTATCCACAAGAGACCTTCGTACTGTTATCATCAAGTAGCGAACAGTTATCCGACTTCAATAACCAATGATCGAGATATTTATTGCTAGGATTGTTCGGGTGAGGTCGGAGCGAAAGGTCTACAAACAGCAATAAGTGTCGTGCATTGCAAATATAGTCCCGGATGGGGAAGCTGGTACGCCCGTTGCCAAGGCAGCACCTTAACAGGAGCTAGGGCCCCGGCAGCCATGATGTCGAAATATGTGAGAAGTTTTCATATGTACGATGTGTCTGCTATTTCGTCTATCCAACCAGGCACTGCCTGTGATGAAACTGATCGAAACGCGGATGACCGAAAGCCTGCTAAATATAGCTGCTCACAGAATAGATTGATACACCGGCTACTTTCGCTACCCTCACGATCTCGCCTCCGCTCCATTCCCCATACATGCCTCCCTACTGCACATATTAGTTGCAGATTCAGGCGCTCGTCGGGCCATACGTGACCCGGACACGGGGCATTCCCCTGCCGCTGACTGACATTGCTCGAGGGACAAGACCGGAAAGTGATGGCAGCGGCCGCTGTGTAAGGTAACCAGCAAGAAGCCGCCGCCCGCCTTTAGCGCGGCACCGTCAAAGCATCACGCGCCGTCTCGCAGCCTCTCTCTCTCATCGCGTCGTCGCGTCATCGCTCGGACGGACGGCAGCCGCTGTCGGCCGTGCTGGCAGACGTACCCGCGCGCGCGGACTCGCGGGCCGTATTGATTCGGCCTATTTTTCGACGCTGAGAAACTCAGGAATTCTGCGAGCGTTCGCCAGCCTTCGCGTATGTAGGCCTACGTACGCGCGACCATGTCGTGGGTAGAACTGGATGTATAGTCCGTGTATGGTATAACGGAATGCGTGCGTGGGTAGGCAGAAAGCATGCAGCACGTATATCAGCTAGAGCACGACCGGGTCAGCAACAACAAGAGAAGCAAAACCATAAAAAGTATATAGTATATAGTAACTACGAAACGTATATATAGAATCATGAACATCAATTTTAACTGAAATTGGGGTACATTTAGGAGAAATCAGTGAAAGATGCGCGGAAAATGGTAAGCAAATGAGAATAACAGGAGCGAAAATGGAAGCCACCACGGAGGGAAGTATAACGATACGTGCGTGTGCTAGAACTATTCAGAGATCAGATACTTATCGGTTACAACCAACATATAGGTACAACATCCTCTCAGATATATGAAGGTCTATACTCTCTTCAATGCGCAACAAACGCACTTATGCACACACCTGCGACACTTCCTCTTCCATGCACGGACTTTGTACACACGGTAAATACACCATACCTATACCACTCCGGCACTCCCGCATCGTTCGCACCCATCGCCCAAGGACTTTATCGATACAAAATAACATTGCCATCTATGTTAATTATTATTTTATATTATGTATATGACTTGCATGATGCTTTCGAAAGTTGATAGTTGTAGATCTATATTAAGGATATCAGACATATAGAATTTTTTAAAGGTATACCGTATTCACAGATGTAGACGTGCAAACGGAATAGCACACAATAAACATATAACATAAACATATAACATAACAACTTCCAAATATTTATGAATAATTTTGTGCACTACTGCAGGAATCGTTTGCAATCTACTTTTCACATTACTATACTCACTGTGGCGCATAACAGCACGCACGCACGCACGCACGCACGCACGCACGCACGCACGCACGCACGCACGCATGCAAACACACGCACGCATGCAAACACACGCACGCACGCACGCAAACACACAAACGCGCGCACATTCAACATTTTACTACAAGAAACGACGACGATTTCAGGTAACGTTGAGTCAATGAATTTTCCCTCCATAAATTCGCTAAATGACCAAGTTTCACGACGACGTATTTTTCTTGAAGATCTTGGAAGGAGAACATACATCAACACTTCTACTACACCGCAATCAGCACAGGGATGGAAAACACGTTTATGTGGCTGCCATAAAGTGGTATTCACTGATGCGGACAACCGTAACCAAGGCATGATGTGAAGCTGCGAACAACGCAGCAAGTTTATTCTATGTCATTACACGTAATAAACCTGGATTCCCATAAACTCCCCAATTACGATTTTTAATGGTTTTTTTCTAAGAGTCGAAGAATATCCCATTCCACAGGGTAGGGCGTCCAGCTATGGTTTTTTGTTTTGGTTTTAACACCTATACAAAACAAAACCTAAAATTCGAAACACATTTTGCAATGTGCAACAAAATTTTAAGAGCTCCTAAAATAATACATTACACCATATTATACATGCGCCATATAATATCAACATACATCACTATTATATCCAATTGGAAACGTTCAAATAAATACGATGTGGGCCTTTTTCTTACCTAACGCGCACATTTATGCACAAACACAGACGTACCAGTATGAAACTACGATACTAACTAATACTAGCATCTAACCCAACCCAATGTACGTAGTCTCCGCCGTGGCAAGAACATTAGTTCTGGCGGCCAAATTTAATACATATTTCTGCGACGCTCTCCCGTTTCACTGCGTAAACACAAGGCTGAACAGTTCGCATATCAAAACCACATTACAGCAGCTCGTGTTATTTTAAAGCGGAGACTTGTGCGACCGCGCCGCGCGCGAGCCTGCGCGCAGAAAAAGGCCGAACATCAAATAAACAGGCAGCGTTGTGATGGCTATGACTCCGGCTCGCACAACACTCATTATTCCCCCAGCAAGCATCTGCGCCTACTTTGTGCAATATACGCGCGGGGCTGAGACGGAGACGGGCGCAACTATTTAATTACACCCCCTAGATGTTAATATAACACAGAGAAAGGAGCGATGGGTGGATGGATGGATGGATGGATGGATGGAGTCAATTAAACTGTAAACACCCTTATTCTATACCTTGACTTTGTTTTTATATATATATATATAAATATATACGGTGATTGATTCTAATGCTGTATCCGGTCCTTTTCATATGTCGATTGGCAAGTTGTTCCCCCCGTTGCTATAGCGTGAGTGTTTAAAGTGAGAACTTCCAACAATTTTCACCACCGTCCTCATATTTTCCCGACCATTACTAGTAATTCTTACTGGTATTGCTTGCGTAACAGCAAGTGTCTACGGTAAGGCTAACATGTATTAGAACACTCGTGCATCGTAACTTCATCCCAAATATGCAACGATTGAGATTTTATTTGTTGACTTGTTGACGCGGTTATATGATGATGATGCCACGTGTTTCTCCCGATACCCCATTTTTAATGGCCACTTTCATGGAGAAGAACTCTCACTTTCACAGAGATGCTGCACCTGTCTAAAACATGCTCTTTTGTTTGGTGGTACCTTTTACAAGGGGATTGTCGCGACATTGGAGAATGTTACTGCGTTATTTGCTATTACATATACCATAACAGCACAAACGCGTGGTAGTAATTTTTATAGTGGAGTAATCAGTAATATGTCCGCTAATTGGTGAGAGCCAACTACATGTACAGTTTTCGATATATTTGAGAGACGATAATTTCAAGATCTATCATGCTACACGATACACCCAATACAGACGTCAAAGAATGAGCAATTTTTCACGAATCAACTAGACACGCTAAGTATATAAACCCATTAATGATATCGTTTCATTTAAAACAACGACAAATTAAACCTGGTATATGTCAGTCTGTTCAAACTTATCACTGTGATAATATTTGAAGCTAGCGCCGACGGCCCCGAGATACCGGGCAGCTGCGAGGAACCCCGCTAACAGACGACGACATGACAATACCTATAGATGGCGCTGCAATCGCGCGCACGCGCTCTGCCCGGCATACTACCAATTACCAAGATATTTCAACAATCCGCCCCTCTAAAAAACTCAAGAGCCGCTGAAACGCAAGTAGACAAACATCAAAATGCGGAACGGATGAAAAAACGTCTAGCGATTTCACAGAGGTTGACGGCAAGGCGAACGCTGGGCTAGCCGCGTGTTATGTGCGAGTAACCGATAGCCAATGTCTGACGGCAGTTTTCAAAACAAATATCCCAACTGCACGTCGGCAAAAAACTACACACAAATATCGTGATGTCTGAGAAACTACAGCTCGTAAACACACGAGGACCGGAGGAGAGTTGAATGAGCGAGATACTACACAGACTTATCTCAACATATTGCTGATGCCGATGTGCATACGCGCGCACCTACGCGCACGAGCACGCACGGGCACGCATGGACATGCTGTTGCCTTCTATCATTATACCATCCCCAACGATGATATCACGCTAATAATAATAACAATAATAATAAGAATAATGTTAATAATAATAATAATGTTAATAATAATATGGGCCTAATAATAACAATAATAATAATAGTAGTAATAATAATAATCATATTAATAATTATTATCGATATCATCACCATCATGATCATTATCGTCATTACACTCATCATATTCATCATAACTTTCGTTTCGATGAGCATGGGTGAAGATGAAATTGAGAAAAATTCTGCGTTTCGTCATCTATGTTTTTGTTTTTGTTTCGCGGCAGAGAACGACGCCGCGTACTCTGAAATAGCAAAACATATATCTTCATGGCTCCAGCAGGAAACGCCCTAAATATTTCATCTTGATCAACCGCCGGAGCTTTACCTGACATCACATTGACAGTTGGCTACCCAGCGGATCCCATCATGCAACATGGTGTCGGCTTCTGCCTAATGTCACCGTATCAGGAGTGTCATAATATAGACATAGTGTCATCTATATTATGACACTTCCGACCGTATGATGGGAGAGCGGGAAAGAAACGAAAGATGTGGGCTTATAAAAAGAATATAAAAATATAGAGGACATTGCAATGCGTGTAGACGGAATGAGTTAGCAGATGAGCAAAGCAATGAAAGGATGAAGGCAATGAAAGCGGTAGCGATGAAAGAGAGAAAGAGAGAGGGGGAGAGCCGGAGAGGAGTGGAGGGGAAAGAGAGAGAGAGGAGAGAGAAGGGCGAGAGGAGAGAGTGGGAGAGAAGAGGGGAGAGATAATAGAGAGTAAGAGAACGACGGAGAGAAAGAAAGAGAGATAGGAAGAGAGAGAGAGAGAGAGCGAGAAGGAGCGAAAGAGCGAGAGGGGAGAGTGAGTAAAAGAAACAGCGATAAGGACGGGAGAGAGAGAGAAGGAGAGAGGGAGAGAGGGAGAGAGGGAGAGAGGGAGAGAGGGAGAGAGGGGGGAGACGAAGCACCAGGTGCGTGCGTCTGTATACATGACTGACTGCGGTGCATGCGAAGCATAACAGCGATTTTTGTCAGGAAGCATCTGCAGAAATCCAAGTTGTTTTCTTATATTAATGACATATTAATTTCACGATAACATACGATGCATGAAAAAACCGCATCGCATCGGAGCTCTAACGACGCATTTAGCCCTTGACATCTCCACACTGAAGCGCACAGGGCTGCCACATTCCTTCAACACAGATCTCACCCCTTCAAAAAAAAATATCCGTTATCTTCTCTGTGTATACCTGTCACGTTCCTCCTTGATATCCCGTGTGTCTGTTCCTCTCACATTTATCTTATACGGCCTCTCCTCTGTCTCTCTACGACATCGTCCCCTTCTGTACAGATCATTTTTCGCCATCATATTTTTTGGTTGTGCTTCATTATTACCTCCGCCAAGGGGCTGGCAGGAGGTTATGTTTTCACCGGCGTGTGTTTGACTGTTTGTTGGTTTGTGGGTTTGTGGGTTTGTGTACAGCCTAACTGAAAAAGTTATGGACGGATTGTCATAAAATTTTCAGGATAGGTCAGAAATCGCCTAACTTAGAATTGATGAGATTTTGGTGGTGATCCGGATCCAATTAATTAATTAACTAATTAATTAATAAATAACATTTTCAGGATAGGTCAGAAATGGGGTAACTTACAATTTATTACATTTTGGTGGTGATCCCGATCCAATTAATTATTTAATTAATTAATTAATAAAAATTTTCACTTAATTAATTAATAAATAAAAATTTTTACAGTTAGAGAATTACAACCTTCCTAGTATACAGCTTTCCCCGCTACCCCTCCAACCTTCCTCTTGTACAGCTTCCCCCTTGCTTTCCCTCCAACCTTCCTCTCCGCATTATCTTGGTTCCTCTCCAATACTCTCTCGTTCAGCTCGGCTCACTCTGTTACCATGCTCTTCCCAGGACCCTCGCCGAGACACCGACGATGTCAGCATGCGGGTCCGGGACGGAAAACAGTTGGTAATTGATTCCGAGCGACTTGCGCCTCTGTCTCCTCCCCTAACATCTGCAGCCGCGCCAGTGCCCGGGTCCATGCCGCCGCCCTGCCGTCGCTGCCGCTGCCGGCACTGTCTCATGATCAGCCTTCATCGCAAACCAGCGCTGGCGTTACTGCCATCACTGCCGCCACAACCGCTGTCATTGTCTGCGCTATGCTACCTACCACCACCGCCACCACCTCTGCTGCCGCCACCGTTACTACCGTCGCCGCCGTCATCACCGTTTCCGCCGCCGTTACTGCCGCCGCCGCCTCTGTTGCCGCTGCTGCTGTTGCCGCCGCCACTGCCGCCTCCGTTGCCGCCACCGCCGCCTCTGTTGCCGCTGTTGCTGTTGATGTCTCCCTTCTTGCCGCCGCCGCCGCCGCCACTGCTGCCTCAAATACCACCGACGCCACCGCTGTTGCTATTGCCGCTGTTGATGTCTCAATTCTTGCCGCCTCTGTTTCCGCCGCCGCAGTTGCCGCCTCCGTCACCGTCGCCGCCGCTGTTGCCGCCTCCGTTACCGCCGCCGACGCCGCTGTTGCCGCCTCCGTTACCGCCGCCGACGCCGCTGTTGCCGCCTCCGTTACCGCCGCCGACTCCGCCGCCGCCGCGGTTGCCGTCCCCGCTACCGCCACCGCCGCCGCTGTTGCCGCCTCCGTTACCGCCGCCGCCGCCGCCGCCGCCGCCCTTTTTTCCGTTGCGCGTTTTCCGCGTCGCCGCTAATACCGCGTCACGTGCGCGGCTACCTTACCGACAAGTAATAAAGCAGCAAGGTTTGTCTTGCTACGAAAACACGCCGACGTTTATCAAATAAACAATAAATTATCGAGGAGTCGCTGCTTACGTCGAGGCCAAGCATAATAGGCGGTGCGCACGCATAT